>NW_025228122.1:43692-89279 GCF_018294505.1 Triticum aestivum
CGGACTCTAAAAATAGCCTATACTTATGTATTTCGAAATTACATGGGCCTGGCCCAATAATAAGGTGACGCAGCACCTAAAATAGCCTCGGGACGAAATTTATGAAGTGGCATCTTGTATATTTCGTCCAAGGCTTCATGCACCCATTATGGTGGCTTCAAAGTCCTGAAATCATCACTTGTAACTCCGTTCTTGTTCCCCTTGCGCATGCCATCATCTCCATGCTTGTTCTTGCTCCAATGTTCATCCTTCTCCAAGCTAGGCCCTTCATTTGTAAGCAAAACAAATGTATCCAATTTAGGCAGCATCATATTCTCATGAACATTAGAATCATTACCAAGAAACGAAAGTACCTGGTAATTTAGTTGGCGTGCACGAGCTCTAGTAATTGGTCCAGTATGTATAGCAGCAGGGGCTGTGGGTGTAACAATTGTATTGATGTCCTCATCACATCCGATGTCCACCATCCCATCCACCAATTTCCACCACATGCTACGCACTGTTTATTGTCATAATCATAGTTGAGGTCACTCACATCTTCGCCTGATCGAATCTGCATCTTATCTAGTTTGTCTTGGAAAGAGAGAGAAAAAGAATATAAAGAAAAAAAGAGAGAAAAGAGGAAAGAAAAAAAAGAAAAAGAGGTAGAAGAAAAAGAAAAAAAGGCATGAGAAAAAAAAGAGAGAAGAAAAAAAATTGGATCTATCTAGAATCAATCTCGTACCTGAATTCGGATTGGAATCTGTTTTGCGCACTGTTCAGTAAAACAGGTGTATCTTCCTCATACGAAGTCAGTTTTGGCTCCGTGAGTACTCAAATTGAAGATAGCGACGAGCCGCATCTAAATAGTTGCAGAAGCTAGTTCAATATTTGACACCTCAAAATCGGCTTCTAAATAGGTCTTTTTGCCCTCCGAAGTTCGTGAACACAACTTGTTCCAATTTTTCAGGCCAGTTTTAGAATTCTTTGACTCCTCATATCAACTCGGAATTGAGTGATTCTTTTTGCATTGGAAAGCTTGAGTTAGTAGCATTCTTTGAAAGAATTTATCAGAAAATTGTCTCAAACTTTTCAAGAGTAAAGTTGGAGAGAGAGTTGTTGTATATCCTGCTTGGCAATTGTTTTTCATCATTATCTTCACTGATGTTGTGATCTTCACTTATATCTTGCTGTCAAGAGCTACTTAGTATCCTTCATTGATGCTAGTTGTGCTATGCCGTGACCTCATTAGTGTTCTAGGCTCGCGTCTCTAGTCCGGTCTAGCCTAGGACCAGCACAGTACCGTCGTTGAGCGTTTATTCAACATTGCATCTTTGAATTGATTATTACTAATCTTTTGCTACCATATATAGCCAACCCAGCTCCACATATTTCTACACCGTGTATACGTACGCTCCCCTAACAATCGCTTTACTCAATATTCGGAGTTACTTGACACCGCTGGTTGCCGATCACCGCCTGCTGCATGGTAAGAACTTGTAAGACATTGATATTTGCTTTACTGTGAGCGTTTTACCACCACATCCTAGTAGTTATAGGAACATTATTTTTGGGTTTTGTTTCTTGTTCTACTAATCATGACAGGATCCAGAGTCAATTCATGGGCTTTGTCGATCGCGGGAGACGTGCCACCACCTTTGCAAATACCACAACCGTCACGAGAGGTGCACAAACATCCAAATGCACATGATCAGGTTAATGTATCTATACCACCATTTAATGGCCGTTTTAAACCTGCTTTATATATTGAATGGGAGTTCGACATAAAAAACATATTTACTTCCCATAATTTCAATGAACATAAAAAGGTTAAGGTTGCGGTTGGTTCTTTCACTGGTTATGCTTTGGTTTGGTGGAGTGAATATTGTCGGTTACACCCTGATTATATACCTACTATTTGGGATGATTTGAAACTTGCCATGCGACATACTTTCGTCCCTGCTTATTATACTCGTGACATGATTAAGAAGTTGCAACACTTAAAACAAGGTAGTGAAACTGTAACAAAATATTATGATGATTTACAAACTACCTTGTTGCATTCCTCTTTAGAAGAAAGTGAAGATGTTTTTATGGATAGATTTTGGGGAGGATTAAACCGTGATATTCAAGAGATACTAATTCATGAAGAGTGTTATCCTATGGACCATTTGTTTCATCTTGCTTGCAAAGCTGAACAGGAAATAAAACGACGTGTTGGCCACGAGGAGAACAAGCGCACGGTGCACATTCCAAGAGTTGATATGATTGTTCCTTCAACTACTAGGCATACTATGACAACCACATCCGTTGTTGTCAGGACTACATCACCCCCACCATGTGACACATCGCCCCCGAGAGTGGCTACATCATCTGAGGTGATCATAAGAGGTAATGACAAAGGTACTGATCTTCCATCTCTACATGAGAATGATGAATGCCTTGTCAATTTGAATGCACCATCTGATGAGCTACCCACTACTTTGATCACACCACCTATTTTAGAGGACTACGTTGATAATTTAACTTTGTCATGTGCTCAAACAACTGAAATACCAACAATTTTGAGTGCACCCATTGAATTAACTTTGACTTTCGATGAGATGATAACTATCGATTTGGTGAAGATGACTTTGACGATCCGACTACAAACGTGCACGACGTTGCGCCTTAGCAATCGCTAAACCAACTCTGAGAGGTTATTGACCACACCGGAGCACAATCAACCTGACCACGAAGGTCTATTCCTGCAAGCAATCGAAGAACAAGCAAGAATATGATAAAAGCAATCTGAATATTGCGAGTATATATGAGGTATTGATAAAGGTGGGGATCCGTAAGCGGTCTTGGTCTGGTCGTTGGACACAAACGAAGTACACGAAGTTGCAATGGCTAACTTTTAACTAAACAAATCCCAAGGAAAAGCTACTAGATGGATCTACTTATATAGGAGCAAGGGGTGGCGGCCAAGGAGGTGGGAGGACATCCCAAGGCAGCCTAAAACTAAATCTAGGTCGTACAAGGCCAATGGGCCCAAGTGGAGGTGATGTAACACCTTTGGACTTGTAGTTTGACTCGGATTCTGCTGCAGCATCAGATTGTTTCGTCCACAACTCAACGCTCCGGACGAATTTGAAGGTGATTCCAATTGGGTTGGAAAGTGCACGAAATCTAGTTTCCAACAAAAAGAGAATCACCCAATTCGGAGTGCGTATGAAAAACTTGTGTGCGTTTTGAGTCAGCTGTGTCTGTGCAGTCCGAATCTGAATCCAGAACGTGAGAGACTTGGACTCTATCTTCTCTTGGGCCAAAAGTGACGTGAGAGAACTTTTTGGACAGCAAATAAACATCTCTTTCTTCCTTATCTTCATATGTGGATTGTACAAATGTCCCATACACCTGCAATTAGACAAAACACAAAAGTGTGTGAAGTATTTTTGTTCTGGATAACATAAATAGATTATTGAATAGTTTGCACTAGAAATCACCTGACAAATATGCATATATGCAATATTTTTTGTCATATCCAAGGTAGTCATGTCCTCATCATTTGCAAGCAAGATGAAACAAATGGTCCATAGGATAACACTCTTCATGAATTAGTATCTCTTGAATATCACGGTTTAATCCTCCCCAAAATCTATCCATAAAATCATCTTCACTTTCTTCTAAAGAGGAATGCAACAAGGTAGTTTGTAAATCATCATAATATTTTGTTACAGTTTCACTACCTTGTTTTAAGTGTTGCAACTTCTTAATCATGTCACGAGTATAATAAGCAGGGACGAAAGTATGTCGCATGGCAAGTTTCAAATCATCCCAAGTAGTAGGTATATAATCAGGGTGTAACCGACAATATTCACTCCACCAAACCAAAGCATAACCAGTGAAAGAACCAACCACAACCTTAACCTTTTTATGTTCATCGAAATTATGGGAAGCAAATATGTTTTTTATGTCGAACTCCCATTCAATATATAAAGCAGGTTTAAAACGGCCATTAAATGGTGGTATAGATACATTAACCTGATCATGTGCATTTGGATGTTTGTGCACCTCTCGTGACGGTTGTGGTATTTGCAAAGGTGGTGGCACGTCTCCCGCGATCGACAAAGCCCATGAATTGACTCTGGATCCTGTCATGATTAGTAGAACAAGAAACAAAACCCAAAAATAATGTTCCTATAACTACTAGGATGTGGTGGTAAAACGCTCACAGTAAAGCAAATATCAATGTCTTACAAGTTCTTACCATGCAGCAGGCGGTGATCGGCAACCAGCGGTGTCAAGTAACTCCGAATATTGAGTAAAGCGATTGCTAGGGGAGCGTACGTATACACGGTGTAGAAATATGTGGAGCTGGGTTGGCTATATATGGTAGCAAAAGATTAGCAATAATCAATTCAAAGATGCAATGTTGAATAAACGCTCAACGACGGTACTGTGCTGGTCCTAGGCTAGACCGGACTAGAGACGCGAGCCTAGAACACTAATGAGGTCACGGCGTAGCACAACTAGCATCAATGAAGGATACTAAGTAGCTCTTGACAGCAAGATATAAGTGAAGATCACAACAGCAGTGAAGATAATGAGGTGAAACAACAGCCAAGCAGGATATATCAACAACTTTGTCTCCAACTTTCCTCTGAAAAAGTTTGTGCCGATTTTTTTTGTTTCTTGTTCTACTAATCATGACAGGATCCAGAGTCAATTCATGGGCTTTGTCGATCGCGGGAGACGTGCCACCACCTTTGCAAATACCACAACCGTCACGAGAGGTGCACAAACATCCAAATGCACATGATCAGGTTAATGTATCTATACCACCATTTAATGGCCGTTTTAAACCTGCTTTATATATTGAATGGGAGTTTGACATAAAAAATATATTTGCTTCCCATAATTTCGATGAACATAAAAAGGTTAAGGTTGCGGTTGGTTCTTTCACTGGTTATGCTTTGGTTTGGTGGAGTGAATATTGTCGGTTACACCCTGATTATATACCTACTACTTGGGATGATTTGAAACTTGCCATGCGACATACTTTCGTCCCTGCTTATTATACTCGTGACATGATTAAGAAGTTGCAACACTTAAAACAAGGTAGTGAAACTGTAACAAAATATTATGATGATTTACAAACTACCTTGTTGCATTCCTCTTTAGAAGAAAGTGAAGATGATTTTATGGATAGATTTTGGGGAGGATTTAACCGTGATATTCAAGAGATACTAATTCATGAAGAGTGTTATCCTATGGACCATTTGTTTCATCTTGCTTGCAAAGCTGAACAGGAAATAAAACGACGTGTTGGCCACGAGGAGAACAAGCGCACGGTGCACATTCCAAGAGTTGATATGATTGTTCCTTCAACTACTAGGCATACTATGACAACCACATCCGTTGTTGTCAGGACTACATCACCTCCACCATGTGACACATCGCCCCCGAGAGTGGCTACATCATCTGAGTTGATCATAAGAGGTAATGACAAAGGTACTGATCTTCCATCTCTACATGAGAATGATGAATGCCTTGTCAATTTGAATGCACCATCTGATGAGCTACCCACTACTTTGATCACACCACCTATTTTAGAGGACTACGTTGATAATTTGACTTTGCCATGTGATCAAACAACTGAAATACCAACAATTTTGAGTGCACCCATTGAATTAACTATTGATGCAAAAGAACCAATGTTTAATCATTTTGATATGACCTCTAATCTTGGTGATGATTCTGTGTTGAATGACTTATTTAATGTTTGCTTATTTAAGCATGTTGTAGCATGTAAATTTGATGCAAGTAAGGTTTATTCACCAGGTGCTGTGTCACCTTTTTATTGGGCCAGGCCCATGTAATTTCGAAATACATAAGTATAGTCTATTTTTAGAGTCCGTATGTGTGGGGAAACAAGAGATAGGGTTGATTTCGGACCCCTCCACCAAGGGCCACGAAATTCCCCCTCTCTTCCTCCATATATACAGCCCTTAGGGCACCATTTAGACTTTGGGTTTTGTTTAGATTAAAAGTTCGCCATAGCTGCAACTTCGCGTACTTCGTTTGTGTTCAACGACCAGACAAAGGCGTCACAGAACCCCACCTTGATCAATAAAGCTTTCATCTTATATTCGCAATATCCAGATTGCAATCTTAGTTTCTTACTTGTTCTTCGTTTGCTCGCAGGAAACAAACCCTCGTGGTTAGGTTGATCATGCTCCGGCGTGGTCAATAACCTCTCGGAGTTGGTTTAGCGATTGCTAAGGCGCGAGGTCCTCGCACGTTCGTAGTCGGGTCGTCAAAGTCGACTTCCACCAAAGCGATACCCATCATCTCATCGAAAGACAGGACACCTTTGCCTCTATCATCTCTCGCAAGGAGGAGATCCGATATGGATGAGCGTAGCTCTATCTCTCAAATGAGCTATCACAACGCTAACCCTCAAATGGTGGAGGTGGACGAGTATATATAGTCTAGTGCCACGAAGGGGTAAGTGAGGGCTAAGGGATACATGGGCTCGGCCCGATACACTGTGCACAGACAGGCGTCGGACGTCCGACGGGTACCGAACGTCCGGTGGCTCACGAGGGTCCGGTCGTCTGGTACTTGTCGGGCGTCCGGCGTTTTGGCTCGGTTGACGTGGCGCCGGATTTTCGGAGACGGTCGGACGTCCGGTCGCTGGAGTGTGTCGAACGTCCGGGACTTGTCGGACGTCCGCTCGTTTGGCTCGTGTGCGGGATTGCCGGTCATCCGGTCCGGGCCGGTCGTCCGGTGGGTCTTCAGGCGTCGGACGTCCGGTCCCGACCGGCCGCCCGGTGGCTGGAGCTTCTTCCGTAGCTCTTCTTCTTGTTCCTCGCGCTTGGTGTCCTCGCCTTCTTGTCCATGGTCTTCCTCTTGGTTCCTGGTCATGCATAGCACGCATGTTTGAGGTAGTAGCCATGTCTCACGTATGGAAAGTGATGGTTCGAAGAGGAGCGAGTTCACCTTGTGTCCAATGGTGTATAGATGAGGTCTCGTCTTATGTTCTCTTAGGGCTTGGAGAGTAGTCGGAGTGTACATGGGGATGAACGTGGGATGCTCCGCATCATCTCCAAAGGTGTGTGAAGCCACCATGTGGACGCGTAGTCGTGGAAGTTTCTTGAGGCGCACTTCACTTGATCTTCCGGAGGGACTTGATGTAGCTTGAGGTAGTCTTCCATCAAACGCTCCCACTCGAGATACTCCTTGCTGATATAGGATGAAATCCTAGAGGGGGATCTTTTCACACTTGGAGGGGGAAAAGGGCAAACCCTCAAGAACACAAGGAGGAAATCACTCAAACAATTCCCCAATTACACATCCACTAGAATAGCAATACAAGATCCACATGTCACAAACACAATCAAAGGAAAGATACAATGGCAATGTTCTTCCCACTCCTAGGAGATGAGGTCTTGAGGATAGTCTTCTCCTAGAGGAGGTCTTGAAGATAGTCTTCTCCTAGAGGAGGTCTTGAAATCCACTAGGATTCTTCCCGAAAGGGGCCTTGATTCCACAAGTGGGAAGGTAGGAGGAGCAAAGCTCACAAATATCTTATCTCATACTTTGCTAACCCTAAACATAGCCCTAGGTACGGTTTATATAGTCTTGGGGTCGAAAGAGATGAAGAGGGGCTCGGTTTGGGGATCTCAGCCGTCCATCCTGGGAGGCCCGTGCGCACGGTACAGGCCCGTGCGCACGGGGTGCTCCAGCGCCAACTTCCTGGATAGCCCGTGGGCACGGGGTCTCGAGGGCCCGTGCGCACGGGGTCACCTGGGACTTCCAGTTTTGCTGGTGTTGCACTCCGTCTTGGTCCGCGTGGCCTTGGGGTGGTTGCTCTTCTCCTTGGGGGTGCTCTTGAGCCTCTTGGTGGTGTTCCTCTTCATACCTAATGAGACATATCGTATCTTGGTGAGGTAGCAACAATGTTCCATTCGTATCCATATGCAAGCTAAGTAGGAAGGAGTTCACCTCGGTTTCCAAAGCATGTGTTCTCGCTGTTGTCATAGGTCCACGTGGGGCTTGATGTGTCGGTGTAGAGTCCATGGGGATGATGGAAGGATGCTCCGCATCATCTCCCCCCCCCCTTGGGAGAGATCCGTGCACGCATCGTGATCTTCATCACCATGGTACTTGGCCAAGTCTTTGATGTTGAATGTGTCGCTCACATTGTACTTGTCTCGTGGGATGTTGACCTTGTAGGCGTTGTCGTTGTAGCGTGTGAGTACCTTGAATGGGCCATCGGCTCTTGGAAGTAGCTTGGACTTGCGCTCCTTGGGAAAACGATCCTTGTGGAGATATACCCAAACTAGGTCACCCGGTTGGAACACCATTGGGGACTTGTTGGAGTTGCGCTTGGTCACGAGTCATTGTACTTGGCTCTCTATGGTGTGCCTTTTATCTTCATGCATCTTCTTGAGGTGGTTCACTCGGTCGCTCACGTCCATGTTGATGCGCTCTTGCAGTGGTAGAGGAAGAATGTCCAATGGAGACAATGGGTTGAATCCATAGACGACCTCGAAAGGGTGATGAGGACATCAATACAATTGTTACACCCACAGCCCCTGCTGCTATACATACTGGACCAATTACTAGAGCTCGTGCACGCCAACTAAATTACCAGGTACTTTCGTTTCTTGGTAATGATTCTAATATTCATGAGAATATGATGCTGCCTAAATTGGATACATTTGTTTTGCTTACAAATGAAGGGCCTAGCTTGGAGAAGGATGAACATTGGAGCAAGAACAAGCATGGAGATGATGGCATGCGCAAGGGGAACAAGAACGGAGTTACAAGTGATGATTTCAGGACTTTGAAGCCACCATAATGGGTGCATGAAGCCTTGGACGAAATATACAAGATGCCACTTCATAAATTTCGTCCCGAGACTATTTTAGGTGCTGCGTCACCTTATTATTGGGCCAGGCCCATGTAATTTCGAAATACATAAGTATAGGCTATTTTTAGAGTCCATATGTGTGGGGAAACAAGAGATAGGGTTGATTTCGGACCCCTCCACCAAGGGCCACGAAATTCCCCCCCTCTTCCTCCATATATACAGCCCTTAGGGCATCGTTTAGACTTTGGGTTTTGTTTAGATTAAAAGTTCGCCATAGCTGCAACTTCGCGTACTTCGTTTGTGTTCAACGACCAGACAAAGGCGTCATAGAACCCCACCTTGATCAATAAAGCTTTCATCTTATATTCGCAATATCCAGATTGCAATCTTAGTTTCTTGCTTGTTCTTCGTTTGCTCGCAGGAAACAGACCCTCGTGGTCAGGTTGATCGTGCTCCGGCGTGGTCAATAACCTCTCGGAGTTGGTTTAGCGATTGCTAAGGCGCGACGTCCTCGCACGTTCGTAGTCGGATCGTCAAAGTTGACTTCCACCAAAGCGATATCCATCATCTCATCGAAAGACGGGACACCTTTGCCTCTATCAAGTGGTATCAGATTTCCAGGTTGCTCGGTGAGATTTTACAGTTTTTCGTAGTTTAGATCGAGTCTGTTCTTCATACCTACAGTCCACGAAAAAGCCAAAAAAAATTAGGGTTAGTTCATCATATCCGAACCAATCTGAGCCTTTGCATAATCTTTTTAGGGTTTTGCTTTGTTGAATTTGCGGTTGCATCGTCGTGTCTAGTTGCTGGTCTTAGCGTTAGTCTTTTAGAGTTTCGAGTTCTGGTCATAAGTTGTCACGCCGCCACCTGATGAGGACACCAATACAATTGTTACACCCACAGCCCCTGCTGCTATACATACTGGACCAATTACTAGAGCTCGTGCACGCCAACTAAATTACCAGGTACTTTCGTTTCTTGGTAATGATTCTAATGTTCATGAGAATATGATGCTGCCTAAATTGGATACATTTGTTTTGCTTACAAATGAAGGGCCTAGCTTGGAGAAGGATGAACATTGGAGCAAGAACAAGCATGGAGATGATGGCATGCGCAAGGGGAACAAGAACGGAGTTACAAGTGATGATTTCAGGACTTTGAAGCCACCATAATGGGTGCATGAAGCCTTGGACGAAATATACAAGATGCCACTTCATAAATTTCGTCCCGAGGCTATTTTAGGTGCTGCGTCACCTTATTATTGGGCCAGGCCCATGTAATTTCGAAATACATAAGTATAGGCTATTTTTAGAGTCCGTATGTGTGGGGAACCAAGAGATAGGGTTGATTTCGGACCCCTCCACCAAGGGCCACGAAATTCCCCCCTCTTCCTCCATATATACAGCCCTTAGGGCATCGTTTAGACTTTGGGTTTTGTTTAGATTAAAGTTCGCCATAGCTGCAACTTCGCGTACTTCGTTTGTGTTCAACGACCAGACAAAGGCGTCACAGAACCCCACCTTGATCAATAAAGCTTTCATCTTATATTCGCAATATCCAGATTGCAATCTTAGTTTCTTACTTGTTCTTCGTTTGCTCGCAGGAAACAGACCCTCGTGGTCAGGTTGATCGTGCTCCGGCGTGGTCAATAACCTCTTGGAGTTGGTTTAGCGATTGCTAAGGCGCGACGTCCTCGCACGTTCATAGTCGGATCGTCAAAGTCGACTTCCACCAAAGCGATATCCATCATCTCATCGAAAGACGGGACACCTTTGCCTCTATCAAGTGGTATCAGATTTCCAGGTTGCTCGGTGAGATTTTACAGTTTTTCGTAGTTTAGATCGAGTCTGTTCTTCATACCTACAGTCCACGAAAAAGCCACAAAAAAAATTAGGGTTAGTTCATCATATCCGAACCAATCTGAGCCTTTGCATAATCTTTTTAGGGTTTTGCTTTGTTGAATTTGCGGTTGCATCGTCGTGTCTAGTTGCTGGTCTTAGAGTCTAGTCTTTTAGAGTTTCGAGTTCTGGTCATAAGTTGTCACGCCGCCGCCGCACCATCATCATCGCCCCTGCCATCTACCACCACCGCTCCGAATCCGTATCCATATACCACCACCAATCCGTGTCCATATAACACCACCGATCCATATCCATATACTACCACCGCTACCACCACCGCTGCCATATACCACCACCATATATCCACCACCAATCCGAGTTCCTTGCTTATTAGGGTTGTTTTCGAGATCCATCTAGATTCCGATTCGTGTTTCCTTGCCGGAGTAGGTTTCAGAAAAAAAAAAGTCGGGTAGCCACGCTCCGTTTAGGCCCAAAATTTTTCGAAAACGCATTTTTCGAAAAAATTTCTGGCTATCCTATTTTTAGGTGTTTCTGAGTGTTTTGAGACAGGTGCCATTATAGGAAGTTTTTTTTGACCCGTTTCCAGTTTTTGGGTCCGGGCAGTCGAAAAAAAAAAATTGGTCGAAAAATTTCGTGCCCATCCTGTCAGTTTGAGCTAGGAAGAGTTTTGAGACACTCGCCATTATAGTGATTTTTCGCAAAAAAAAACAGCGCAAAAAAAAAGAGCGAAAGAAAAATTCAGAGTGTGCTTTTCCCTTGTTTACGTGCCGCGCCGTGCTTTTGTTGGTGTTCTAGGCTCGCGTCTCTAGCACAGTCTAGCCTAGGACCAGCACAGTACCGTCGTTGAGCGTTTATTCAACTTTGCATCTCTGAATTGATTATTGCTGACCCTTTTTGCTACCATACTATAAGCCTTCCCAGCTCCACATACATCTACGTCGTGTGTTTGACTCTCCCTGGTAATCGCTCTATCCAAGCTTTGAGAGTTTTTGACTACAACGGTTGCCGATCACCGCCTGCTGCTGGGTAAGAACTGGTAAGAATTTGAGATTTGCTTTACGGATTTGTGATACACCACCACCACTTCTTAGTAGTCTGTAGGATCATATTCTTGTGTGTTTCTATTGCTGCTAACCATGCCAGGATCACAAGCCGACGAGATTGACTGGGAGAATTTATCGAACAAGGAGCTTCATGATAAGTTTCAGCAAATGATGACTGAACAGGTGCAAGATGTGCTGAACAATTTTGAAGAGGCCATGGAGAAGATCACTGGCCTTGAGAAGACGTTCGAAACAAAGCTCGATAACAAGTTTAATGAATTGCTCGCGCGTCTTCCACCACCACCACCCGCTGCACCTAACGCACCTCTCCAACAACAACAACAACGACTACCTCCACGTCACGAAGCAGACCTCCGCCGAGCAAGCCGTGTTCCTCTTGCGTTTGGCCAAACTGTTGGTGCTGCTGTTGATACTTCTGTGGCTCCTGCTACTGCTGTTGTTGGTACCCAGGAGGATGATGAGTATGCGGGCGATTATGAGGATGAGGTTGATCAAAATCAGATCTACGAGCAGCCACCAGCACCACCACCAGCAGGTCGACCTCAGGTATATATTCGTAATGGTAGGCCTGCACCACCACCTCAGGTACGAGATGATGTCCATATTCCTAAACTGAAATTGAATATTCCACCATTTGAGGGTAGATATGTTCCTGATATATATCTTACTTGGGAGTTAGAAACTGAACAACGATTTACATGTTTACAATATCCTGAGGAGAGACAAGTTGCTGCTGCTGTTTGTGCTTTCACTAGTTTTGCATGTGTATGGTGGTCTGAACATTGTAGATTGTATCCTATTCCAACTACTTGGGCCGCTTTGAAAACTGCTATGCGTACGCGTTGGGTTCCACCATATTATCAACGTGACTTGCTTCAAAAATTACAGCGCTTAAGACAAGGAAAAAATTCTGTAGAAGAATATTATCAGGAATTACAAACTGGCATGATTAGATGTGGTATTGTTGAGGAGAATGAAGCTATGCTTGCACGTTTTCTGGGTGGATTAAATAGAGAGATTCAGACCATTCTAGACTATAAGGAGTATACTAATATCACTCGTTTATTCCATCTTGCTTGTAAAGCTGAACGTGAAGTGCAGGATCGACAAGCATTGGGGCGAACTAACTTTTCTGCAGGACGACCTTCATCATGGACACCACGTGCATCTTCTACTTCAACTGCACCAGCACCTCCATCCGGTGCCACCTCCAGCCGTGATACAAGAAAACAGGCACAACCACCATTATCTGCCAAGAGCGCACCTGCGGGGCCTGCACAGCGTTCTTCTTCTTCCATGGCATCAACAGGGCACACAAGTGATATTATTTGTCGTCGTTGTAAGGGAGGAGGTCATTATGCGAGGGAATGCAAATCTCCGCGTGTGATGATTGCTACCGCGGATGGTGGATATGAGTCCGCTAGTGACTATGATGAGGAGACATTGGCTCTTATTACACGTGAAGAACATGGTGGAGATGATTCTGATCATGAGACGCAATACATGGCTCCTGAAGACGCTGACAGGTATGAATGTTTAGTTACTCAACGTGTTTTGAGTGTGCAGGTCACACAAGCTGAGCAAAATTAGAGGCACAATTTGTTCCATACCAAGGGAGTTGTGAAGGAACGTTCTGTGCGCGTCATAATAGACGGAGGGAGCTGCAACAACTTGGCTAGCATGGAGATGGTGGAGAAGCTTTCTCTCACCACAAGACCACATCCACATCCTTACTACATCCAATGGTTCAACAACAGCGGCAAGGTTAAGGTAACACGTACTGTTCGTGTGCATTTTAGTATCTCTACATATGCTGATTATGTTGATTGTGATGTGGTACCTATGCAAGCATGTTCCTTATTACTTGGTAGACCATGGCAATTTGATAAAAATTCTGTACACCATGGTAGAAACAATCACTATACTCTTGTTCATAAGGATAAAAATATTACTTTGCTTCCTATGACTCCTGATTCCATTTTGAAAGATGATATTAATAGAGCTAATAAAGCAAAACAGGAGACGAATAAGAGTGAAAATCACATTGTGGCAAAAGAATTTGAGCAACAAATGAAGCCTAATAATAAACCATCTAGTGTTGCTTCGGAAATTAAATTGAAAAGTGCATGTTTATTTGCCACCAAATCTGATATTGATGAGCTAGATTTCAGCAAATCTGTTTGCTATGCTTTTGTGTGCAAAGAGGCATTATTTTCATTCGAGGACGTGCCTTCCTCTTTGCCTTCTGCTGTCACTAACATTTTGCAGGAGTTCGCTGACGTCTTTCCACAAGACGTGCCACCGGGATTACCGCCTATTCGAGGGATTGAGCATCAGATTGACTTAATTCCCGGTGCTTCACTGCCAAACCGTGCACCATACCGTACCAATCCAGAGGAGACGAAGGAGATTATGCGCCAAGTACAAGAGCTTCTCGACAAAGGTTATATACGCGAATCCCTTAGTCCTTGTGCTGTTCCTATTATTCTAGTGCCGAAAAAGGATGGTACATCACGTATGTGTGTTGATTGTAGAGGCATTAATAATATTACTATTCGTTATCGTCATCCTATTCCTAGGCTAGATGATATGCTTGATGAATTGAGTGGCTCTACAATATTCTCCAAAGTTGATTTGCGTAGTGGCTACCATCAAATTCGTATGAAATTGGGAGATGAATGGAAAACAGCATTTAAAACTAAGTTTGGATTATATGGGTGGTTAGTCATGCCTTTTGGGTTAACTAATGCACCTAGTACTTTCATGAGATTAATGAACGAAGTTTTACGTGCTTTCATTGGACGATTTGTGGTAGTTTACTTTGATGACATACTGATTTATAGCAGATCTTTGGAAGAACATTTGGAACATTTACGTGCTGTTTTTATTGCTCTACGTGATGCACGTTTGTTTGGTAACCTTGGGAAGTGCACCTTTTGCACCGACCGAGTATCTTTTCTTGGCTATGTTGTTACTCCACAGGGAATTGAAGTTGACAAAGCCAAGATTGAAGCTATTGAGAGTTGGCCGCAGCCCAAAACGGTCACACAAGTGAGGAGTTTTCTTGGCCTCGCTGGATTCTATAGGCGTTTTGTGAGAGATTTCAGCACCATTGCTGCACCTCTCAACGAGCTTACAAAGAAGGATGTGCCTTTTGTTTGGGGTACCGCACAGGAAGAAGCTTTCACGGTATTAAAAGATAAGTTGACACATGCTCCTTTACTCCAACTTCCTGATTTTAATAAGACTTTTGAGCTTGAATGTGATGCTAGTGGAATTGGATTAGGAGGTGTGTTATTACAAGATGGCAAACCTGTTGCATACTTTTCTGAAAAATTGAGTGGGCCTAGTCTGAATTATTCTACTTATGATAAAGAATTATATGCTCTTGTTCGGACTTTAGAAACATGGCAACATTATTTATGGCCCAAAGAATTTGTTATACATTCTGATCATGAATCTTTGAAACATATTAAAAGTCAAGCTAAACTGAATCGTAGACATGCTAAATGGGTTGAATTCATTGAGACTTTCCCTTATGTCATTAAACACAAGAAGGGAAAAGAAAATGTTATTGTTGATGCATTGTCTCGCCGCTATACTATGCTTTCACAACTTGACTTCAAAATATTTGGTTTGGAGACCATCAAAGATCAATATGTGCATGATGCTGATTTTAAAGATGTAATGCAGAATTGTAAAGAAGGAAGAATGTGGAACAAGTTTGTCGTTAACGATGGATTTGTGTTTTGTGCTAACAAGCTATGCATTCCAGCTAGCTCCATTCGTCTTTTGTTGTTGCAGGAGGCGCATGGAGGAGGATTAATGGGACACTTTGGCGTGAAGAAGACGGAGGACGTACTTGCTACACATTTCTTTTGGCCAAAGATGAGACGGGATGTTGAGCGTTTTATTGCTCGATGCACTACATGTCAAAAAGCTAAGTCACGACTCAATCCTCATGGTTTATATATGCCTTTGCCTGTACCTAGTGTTCCTTGGGAGGATATATCTATGGACTTTGTTTTAGGTTTACCTCGAACAAAGAAGGGGAGGGATAGCATATTTGTTGTCGTGGATAGATTCTCGAAAATGGCACACTTTATACCATGTCATAAAAGCGATGATGCTGTTAATGTTGCTGATTTGTTCTTTCGTGAAATTATTCGCTTGCATGGTGTGCCAAATACTATTGTTTCAGATCGTGATACTAAGTTTCTTAGCCACTTTTGGAGATGTTTATGGGCTAAGTTGGGGACTAAACTGCTTTTTAGTACTACTTGTCACCCCCAAACTGATGGACAAACTGAAGTTGTCAATAGAACGTTGTCTACTATGCTTAGGGCTGTTTTGAAGAATAATAAGAAAATGTGGGAGGAATGCTTGCCTCATATTGAATTTGCTTATAATCGTTCATTGCATTCTACTACTAAGATGTGCCCTTTCGAAGTTGTGTATGGTTTCCTACCTCGTGCACCTATTGATTTGTTGCCTCTTCCATCTTCGGAGAAGGTTAATTTTGATGCTAAACAACGTGCTGAATTGATTTTAAAAATGCATGAGTTAACTAAGGAAAACATTGAGCGCATGAATGCTAAATATAAACTTGCTGGAGATAAGGGTAGAAAACATGTTGTGTTTGCACCTGGAGATCTTGTTTGGTTACATTTGCGTAAGGATAGATTTCCTGATTTGCGCAAATCAAAGTTAATGCCACGTGCTGATGGTCCCTTTAAGGTGTTAGAGAAAATAAATGATAATGCATATAAACTTGAGCTGCCTGCAGATTTTGGGGTTAGTCCCACTTTTAACATTGCAGATTTGAAGCCTTATTTGGGTGAGGAAGATGAACTTCCGTCGAGGACGACTTCATTTCAAGAAGGGGAGGATGATGAGGACATCAATACAATTGTTACACCCACAACCCCTGCTGCTATACATACTGGACCAATTATTAGAGCTCGTGCACGCCAACTAAATTACCAGGCACTTTCGTTTCTTGGTAATGATTCTAATGTTCATGAGAATATGATGCTGCCTAAATTGGATACATTTGTTTTGCTTACAAATGAAGGGCCTAGCTTGGAGAAGGATGAACATTGGAGCAAGAACAAGCATGGAGATGATGACATGCGCAAGGGAAACAAGAACGGAGTTACAAGTGATGATTTCAGGACTTTGAAGCCACCATAATGGGTGCATGAAGCCTTGGACGAAATATACAAGATGCCACTTCATAAATTTCGTCCCGAGGCTATTTTAGGTGCTGCGTCACCTTATTATTGGGCCAGGCCCATGTAATTTCGAAATACATAAGTATAGGCTATTTTTAGAGTCCGTATGTGTGGGGAAACAAGAGATAGGGTTGATTTCGGACCCCTCCACCAAGGGCCACGAAATTCCCCCCCTCTTCCTCCATATATACAGCCCTTAGGGCATCGTTTAGCCTTTGGGTTTTGTTTAGATTAAAAGTTCGCCATAGCTGCAACTTCGCGTACTTCGTTTGTGTTCAACGACCAGACAAAGGCGTCACAGAACCCCACCTTGATCAATAAAGCTTTCATCTTATATTCGCAATATCCAGATTGCAATCTTAGTTTCTTGCTTGTTCTTCGTTTGCTCGCAGGAAACAGACCTTCGTGGTCAGGTTGATCGTGCTCCGGCGTGGTCAATAACCTCTCGGAGTTGGTTTAGCGATTGCTAAGGCGCGACGTCCTCGCACGTTCGTAGTCGGATCGTCAAAGTCGACTTCCACCAAAGCGAAATCCTCCATCTCATCGAAAGACGGGACACCTTTGCCTCTATCAAGACCACATCCACATCCTTACTACATCCAATGGTTCAACAACAGCGGCAAGGTTAAGGTAACACGTACTGTTCGTGTGCATTTTAGTATCTCTACATATGCTGATTATGTTGATTGTGATGTGGTACCTATGCAAGCATGTTCCTTATTACTGGGTAGACCATGGCAATTTGATAAAAATTCTGTACACCATGGTAGAAACAATCACTATACTCTTGTTCATAAGGATAAAAATATTACTTTGCTTCCTATGACTCCTGATTCCATTTTGAAAGATGATATTAATAGAGCTAATAAAGCACAACAGGAGAAGAATAAGAGTGAAAATCAGATTGTGGCAAAAGAATTTGAGCAACAAATGAAGCCTACTAATAAACCATCTAGTGTTGCTTCTGAAATTAAATTGAAAAGTGCATGTTTATTTGCCACCAAATCTGATATTGATGAGCTAGATTTCAGCAAATCTGTTTGCTATGCTTTTGTGTGCAAAGAGGCATTATTTTCATTCGAGGACGTGCTTTCCTCTTTGCCTCCTGCCGTCACTAACATTTTGCAGGAGTTCGCTGACGTTTTTCCACAAGACGTGCCACCGGGATTACCGCCTATTCGAGGGATTGAGCATCAGATTGACTTAATTCCCGGTGCTTCACTGCCAAACCGTGCACCATACCGTACCAATCCAGAGGAGACGAAGGAGATTATGCGTCAAGTACAAGAGCTTCTCGACAAAGGTTATATACGCGAATCCCTTAGTCCTTGTGCTGTTCCTATTATTCTAGTGCCGAAAAAGGATGGTACATCACGTATGTGTGTTGATTGTAGAGGCATTAATAATATTACTATTCGTTATCGTCATCCTATTCCTAGGCTAGATGATATGCTTGATGAATTGAGTGGCTCTACAATATTCTGCAAAGTTGATTTGCGTAGTGGCTACCATCAAATTCGTATGAAATTGGGAGATGAATGGAAAACAGCATTTAAAACTAAGTTTGGATTATATGAGTGGTTAGTCATGCCTTTTGGGTTAACTAATGCACCTAGTACTTTCATGAGATTAATGAACGAAGTTTTACGTGCTTTCATTGGACGATTTGTGGTAGTTTACTTTGATGACATATTGATTTATAGCAGATCTTTGGAAGAACATTTGGAACATTTACGTGCTGTTTTTATTGCTCTACGTGATGCACGTTTGTTTGGTAACCTTGGGAAGTGCACCTTTTGCACCGACCGAGTATCTTTTCTTGGCTATGTTGTTACTCCACAGGGAATTGAAGTTGATAAAGCCAAGATTGAAGCTATTGAGAGTTGGCCGCAGCCCAAAACGGTCACACAAGTGAGGAGTTTTCTTGGCCTCGCTGGATTCTATAGGCGTTTTGATGAGGACATCAATACAATTGTTACACCCACAGCCCCTGCTGCTATACATACTGGACCAATTACTAGAGCTCGTGCACGCCAACTAAATTACCAGGTACTTTCGTTTCTTGGTAATGATTCTAATGTTCATGAGAATATGATGCTGCCTAAATTGGATACATTTGTTTTGCTTACAAATGAAGGGCCTAGCTTGGAGAAGGATGAACATTGGAGCAAGAACAAGCATGGAGATAATGGCATGCGCAAGGGAAACAAGAACGGAGTTACAAGTGATGATTTCAGGACTTTGAAGCCACCATAATGGGTGCATGAAGCCTTGGACGAAATATACAAGATGCCACTTCATAAATTTCGTCCCGAGGCTATTTTAGGTGCTGCGTCACCTTATTATTGGGCCAGGCCCATGTAATTTCGAAATACATAAGTATAGGCTATTTTTAGAGTCCGTATGTGTGGGGAAACAAGAGATAGGGTTGATTTCGGACCCCTCCACCAAGGGCCACGAAATTCCCCCCCTCTTCCTCCATATATACAGCCCTTAGGGCATCGTTTAGACTTTGGGTTTTGTTTAGATTAAAAGTTCGCCATAGCTGCAACTTCGCATACTTCGTTTGTGTTCAACGACCAGACAAAGGCGTCACAGAACCCCACCTTGATCAATAAAGCTTTCATCTTATATTCGCAATATCCAGATTGCAATCTTAGTTTCTTGCTTGTTCTTCGTTTGCTCGCAGGAAACAGACCCTCGTGGTCAGGTTGATCGTGCTCCGGCGTGGTCAATAACCTCTCGGAGTTGGTTTAGCGATTGCTAAGGCGCGACGTCCTCGCACGTTCGTAGTCGGATCGTCAAAGTCGACTTCCACAAAAGCGATATCCATCATCTCATCGAAAGACGGGACACCTTTGCCTCTATCAAAGGGGACTTGCCGGTAGTCGAATGTCTTGCACGGTTGTAGGCGTACTCGGCGATTATGAGACACTCTTCCCACTCCTTAGGGTTGACGCGGTAGGGCAGTTTGTTTGGAGGCGGTGCTCCGGGGATGAGGTCGATGTGGTGCTCAATGCCTCGTAGTGGAGGTAGTCCGGAGGTAGCTCATCGGGGAAAACATCTTGAAATTCCTGCAAAAGAGTAGACAACACTAGAGGAAGAGTGTGAGAAGTGTTAGTTTGTGATGCATTGTCCTTGCACACGAGGACGTAGTGTAGGACACTAGATGGGTTCTGACACACTTCTCTCATCTCACGTTTGGTGGCAAATAAAACTAGGTTCTTGTTTTCGCTCATCGTGGAGGCACTCGATTTTGGCTTGTGGCGCTCACTCTCTTTTCGGTGGCTCGCTCTCTCACTATGATCTCCACGATGGGTGGCTTGCTTGTCGGTGATCACTTGACTTGGCGACATTGGACGGAGGACGTACTCCTTGCCCTTCATCTTGAAGATGTAGTGGTTCGTTCGGCCATTGTGTACTACTCCTGTATCGAATTGCCATGGCCGTCCAAGGAGAAGATGACAAACGGTCATTGGAACGATGTCGCACTCCAAGGTGTCTTCGTAGGCGCCGATCTTGAAGGAGACTTGTACGTGGTGCTCGACTTGGATAGTGCCGGAGTCACTAAGCCATTGCACTTTGTATGGATGTGGATGCTTCGTCTTGGGAAATTGGAGCTTCGAGCAAAGTTCGTCACTTGCGATATTATGACAACTTCCTCCATCGATGATGACTTTGACGGATCATCCATTGATGCCAGCCTTGGTGAGGAATATGTTGCATCTTTGGTCTTCTTCTTGGTGATGTTGGAGGGTCAAGACTTGGAGACAACAAGTGCGGGACTTGAGTCTTCATCGCAAAAGACTTGTTCTTCTTCATTGTTCACTTGGCGGTGCATGACGACTTGCTCAAGGGCTTCCATTTCTCCTTCACTCATGGAGTCATAACTGCCATTATCGTTGAGGATCATGGGGCGCTTGTTGGTGCAC
Source organism: Triticum aestivum (assembly GCF_018294505.1). Lineage (NCBI taxonomy): Eukaryota > Viridiplantae > Streptophyta > Magnoliopsida > Poales > Poaceae > Triticum > Triticum aestivum. The sequence goes on from NW_025228122.1 coordinate 64,627, forward strand.
TCATAGGACTTGTGGCCTCGGCCGCCGCAAGTGAAACACTTGAAGGAACTCGTCTTGACGGTCTCATCGGTTGGGGTTGAGGATGATGAAGCTATCGGCTTGAAGTTGCTCGTAGTAGGATTGCTTGTAGTAGGCGAAGCTTTCTTGGAAGTCGACTTGTCGAAGTTGATCGAAGAAGGCGTTGTAGTCTGTGTTGGAGTCGTTGAAGCTTGGTTATTGGAGAAGCAGTAGGTCTTGGACGAGTATTTGGCATACTTGAAATCATCTTGCACTTGGCGTTCCGCTTTGGTGGCTTGGTGCACTAGCTCGATGAGATTTGAGCATGGTTGGAAGTCGGCGATCTTCTTGATGGGATGGTTGAGGCCATTCAACAAGCGTGCCATTGTTTGCTCATCATCTTTCGTGACATTGGCTCTTATCATTGCAATCTCCATCTCCTTGTAGTATTCTTCAACGCTCTTGGTTCCTTGCTTGAGTTGTTGGAGTTTCTTGAAGAGATCACGGTTGTAGTAGGTAGGAACGAAGCGTGCTCTCATGACATCCTTCATTTGCGCCCAAGTAGTGATGGGTGGATCACCTCTTGCCTCTTGGCACTCAATGACTTGTTCCCACCAAATAAGGACATAGTCTTGGAACTCAAGGGATGCCATCGCGATCTTCTTCTCTTCTTGATAATTGTGCAAATGGAAGATCTTGTCAACCTTCAATGCCCATGAAAGGTACTCTTCAGGAACGTTGCTTCAGTTGAACTTGGGCATGGTGAACTTGAGCTTGTCGTAGCGTTGCTCTTCATTGTATTGGGGTCGGGGATGATGACGACCATGTTGTAGATAATTGTTCAACTCGTGGTGCTCTTGACGCGGAGGGTCGTCAACCTCATGTTGTTCTTGTCGTGGAGGATTTCCATTGTCTTCATGCTCTTGATGAACTTGATGGTGTTGGCAAGCTTGTGGGGGAGCTTCGCGAGCTCGAGGAGGAACTTGACGATGCACGCGAGCTTGAAATCTTTGTTCTTGAATTTCTTCGCGAAATGCTTCATCTTGTTCACGGGCTTGACGGCTTCGGTCGGCAACGGCTCGACTCGAATCGCGTGGAGCTTGTTGCGCCACAAGTGCTTGAGCGTCACGGAGTTGTTGTTCTTGACGTTGTGTCTCGGCATCCTGTGCATGTTGGTGTAGACGCGCACATTCTTCCTTTTCATGGTTGCGTTGTCGTTGCCATTCTCGTGCTAGCGCAAAGGCCTCTTGAGTTTGACGTTGTCGACGCTCTTGAGAGTTGGTGTCTCATAGGGGATTGAGGCTTGCTTGACAGTCGGTGCGCGCGTGATGAGGACATCAATACCATTGTTACACCCACAGCCCCTACTGTTACATATACTGGACCAATTAATAGAGCTCGCGCACGCCAATTAAATTAACAGGTACTTTCGTTTCTTGGTAATGATTCTAATGTTCATGAGATTATGATGCTACCTAAATTGGATACATTTGTTTTGCTTACAAATGAAGGGCCTAGCTTGGAGAAGGATGAACATTGGAGCAAGAACACGCATGGAGTTGATGGCATGCGCAAGGGGATCAAGAACGGAGTTACAAGTGATGATTTCAGGACTTTGAAGCCGCCATAAGGAGTGCATGAAGCCTTGGACGAAATATACAAGATGCCACTTCATAATATTCGTCCATAGGCTATTCTAGGTGCTGCGTCACCTTATTAATGGGCCAGGCCCATGTAATTTCGAAATACTTAAGTATAGGCTATTTTTAGAGTCCGTATGTGTGGGGAAACAAGAGTTAGGGTTGGTTTCGGACCCCACCCTCAAGGGCCACGAAATTCCCCCCTCTTCCTCCATATATACAGCCCTTAGGGCGTCGTTTAGACTTTGGGTTTTGTTTAGATTAAAAGTTCGCCATAGCTGCAACTTCGCGTACTTCGTTTGTGTCCAACGACCAAACCAAGACGTCACAGAACCCCACCTTGATCAATAAAGCTTTCATCTTATATTCGCAATATCCCGATTGCAATCTCAGTTTCTTGCTTGTTCTTCGTTTGCTCGCAGGAAACAGACCCTCGTGGTCAGGTTGATCGTGCCCCGGCGTGGTCAATAACCTCTCGGAGTTGGTTTAGAGATTGCTAAGGCGTGACGTCCTCGCACGTTCGTAGTCGGATCGTCAAAGTCGACTTCCACCAAAGCGAAATCCACCTTCTCATCGAAAGACGGGACACCTTTGCCTCTATCATCTTGGCTCAATAGGAACACGTTGTGCTCGTCCATACTGATTCGGAAGGGGGCGTAGTTGTTGTTGTTGCAGAGGTGCGACAGGTGCAGCGGTGGTGGAAGACGCGCAAGCAGTTCATTAAATCTGTTATCGAGCTTTGTTTCGAACGTCTTCTCAAGGCCAGTAATCTTCTCCATGGCCTCTTCAAAATTGTTCAGCACATCTTGCACCTGTTCAGTCATCATTTGCTGAAACTTATCATGAAGCTCCTTGTTCGATAAGTTCTCCCAGTCAATCTCGTCGGCTTGTGATCCTGGCATGGTTAGCAGCAATAGAAACACACAAGAATATGATCCTACAGACTACTAAGAAGTGGTGGTGGTGTATCACAAATCAGTCAAGCAAATCTCAAATTCTTACCAGTTCTTACCCAGCAGCAGGCGGTGATCGGCAACCGTTGTAGTCAAAAACTCTCAAAGCTTGGATAGAGCGATTACCAGGGAGAGTCAAACACACGACGTAGATGTATGTGGAGCTGGGAAGGCTTATAGTATGCTAGCAAAAAGGGTCAGCAATAATCAATTCAGAGATGCAAAGTTGAATAAACGCTCAACGACGGTACTGCGCTGGTCCTAGGCTAGACTGTGCTAGAGACGCGAGCCTAGAACACCAACAAAATCACGGCGCGGCACGTAAACAAGGAAAAAGCACACTCTGAAATTTTTCTTTTTGCTCTCTTTTTTTTTGCTTTTTTTTTGCGCTGCTTTTTTTTTGCGAAAAAGCACTATAATGGCGAGTGTCTCAAAACTCTTCCTAGGTCAAAATGACAGGATGGGCACGAAAAAAAAATTCGAATTTTTTTTTCGACTGCCCGGACCCAAAAACTGGAAACGGGTCAAAAAAAACTTCCTATAATGGCACCTGTCTCAAAACACTCAGAAACACCTAAAAATAGGATAGCCAGAAATTTTTCGAAAAATGTGTTTTCGAAAAATTTTGGGCCTAAACGGAGCGTGCTACCCGACTCTCTTTTCTTTTTTTTTCCGAAACCTACTCCGGCAAGGAAACACGAATCGGAATCTAGATGGATCCCGAAAACAAACCTAAAAAGCAAGGAACTCGGATTGGTGGTGGATATATGGTGGTGGTATATGGCAGCGGTGGTGGTAGCGGTGGTAGTATATGGATATGGATCGGTGGTGGTATATGGGCACGGATTGGTGGTGGTATATGGATACGGATTCGGAGCGGTGGTGGTAGATGGTAGGGGCGATGATGATGGTGCGGCGGCGGCGTGACAACTTATGACCAGAACTCGAAACTCTAAAAGACTAGGCTCTAAGACCAGCAACTAGACCGACGATGCAACCGCAAATTCAACAAAGCAAAACCCTAAAAAGATTATGCAAAGGCTCAGATTGGTTCGGATATGATGAACTAACCCTAATTTTTTTTTGTGGCTTTTTCGTGGACTGTAGGTATGAAGAACAGACTCGATCTAAACTACGAAAAACTGTAAAATCTCACCGAGCAACCTGGAAATCTGATACCACTTGATAGAGGCAAAGGTGTCCCGTCTTTCGATGAGATGATGGATATCGCTTTGGTGGAAGTCGACTTTGACGATCCGACTACGAACGTGCGAGGACGTCGCGCCTTAGCGATCGCTAAACCAACTCCGAGAGGTTATTGACCACGCCGGAGCACGATCAACCTGACCACGAGGGTCTGTTTCCTGCGAGCAAACGAAGAACAAGCAAGAAACTGAGATTGCAATCTGGATATTGCGAATATAAGATGAAAGCTTTATTGATCAAGGTGGGGTTCTGTGACGCCTTTGTCTGGTCGTTGAACACAAACGAAGTACGCGAAGTTGCAGCTATGGCGAACTTTTAATCTAAACAAAACCCAAAGTCTAAACGATGCCCTAAGGGCTGTATATATGGAGGAAGAGGGGGGAATTTCGTGGCCCTTGGTGGAGGGGTCCGAAATCAACCCTATCTCTTGTTTCCCCACACATACGGACTCTAAAAATAGCCTATACTTATGTATTTCGAAATTACATGGGCCTGGCCCAATAATAAGGTGACGCAGCACCTAAAATAGCCTCGGGACGAAATTTATGAAGTGGCATCTTGTATATTTCGTTCAAGGCTTCATGCACCCATTATGGTGGCTTCAAAGTCCTGAAATCATCACTTGTAACTCCATTCTTGTTCTTGCTCCAATGTTCATCCTTCTCCAAGCTAGGCCCTTCATTTGTAAGCAAAACAAATGTATCCAATTTAGGCAGCGTCATATTCTCATGAACATTAGAATCATTACCAAGAAACGAAAGTACCTGATAATTTAGTTGGCGTGCACGAGCTCTAGTAATTGGTCCAGTATGTATAGCAGCAGGGGCTGTGGGTGTAACAATTGTATTGATGTCCTCATCAGGAATGCTTGCCTCATATTGAATTTGCTTATAATCGTTCATTGCATTCTACTACTAAGATGTGCCCTTTTGAAGTTGTGTATGGTTTCCTACCTCGTGCACCTATTGATTTGTTGCCTCTTCCATCTTCAGAGAAGGTTAATTTTGATGCTAAACAACGTGCTGAATTGATTTTAAAAATGCATGAGTTAACTAAGGAAAACATTGAGCGCATGAATGCTAAATATAAACTTGCTGGAGATAAGGGTAGAAAACATGTTGTGTTTGCACCTGGAGATCTTGTTTGGTTACATTTGCGTAAGGATAGATTTCCTGATTTGCGCAAATCAAAGTTAATGCCACGTGCTGATGGTCCCTTTAAGGTGTTAGAGAAAATAAATGATAATGCATATAAACTTGAGCTGCCTGCAGATTTTGGGGTTAGTCCCACTTTTAACATTGCAGATTTGAAGCCTTATTTGGGTGAGGAAGATGAACTTCCGTCGAGGACGACTTCATTTCAAGAAGGGGAGGATGATGAGGACATCAATACAATTGTTACACCCACAGCCCCTGCTGCTATACATACTGGACCAATTACTAGAGCTAGTGCACGCCAACTAAATTACCAGGTACTTTCGTTTCTTGGTAATGATTCTAATGTTCATGAGAATATGATGCTGCCTAAATTGGATACATTTGTTTTGCTTACAAATGAAGGGCCTAGCTTGGAGAAGGATGAACATTGGAGCAAGAACAAGCATGGAGATGATGGCATGCGCAAGGGGAACAAGAACGGAGTTACAAGTGATGATTTCAGGACTTTGAAGCCACCATAATGGGTGCATGAAGCCTTGGACGAAATATACAAGATGCCACTTCATAAATTTCGTCCCGAGGCTATTTTAGGTGCTGCGTCACCTTATTATTGGGCAAGGCCCATGTAATTTCGAAATACATAAGTATAGGCTATTTTTAGAGTCCGTATGTGTGGGGAAACAAGAGATAGGGTTGATTTCGGACCCCTCCACCAAGGGCCACGAAATTCCCCCCTCTTCCTCCATATATACAGCCCTTAGGGCATCGTTTAGACTTTGGGTTTTGTTTAGATTAAAAGTTCGCCATAGCTGCAACTTCGCGTACTTCGTTTGTGTTCAACGACCAGACAAAGGCGTCACAGAACCCCACCTTGATCAATAAAGCTTTCATCTTATATTCGCAATATCCAGATTGCAATCTTAGTTTCTTGCTTGTTCTTCGTTTGCTCGCAGGAAACAGACCCTCGTGGTCAGGTTGATCGTGCTCCGGCGTGGTCAATAACCTCTCGGAGTTGGTTTAGCGATTGCTAAGGCGCGACGTCCTCACACGTTCGTAGTCGGATCGTCAAAGTCGACTTCCACCAAAGCGATATCCATCATCTCATCGAAAGACGGGACACCTTTGCCTCTATCAGAATCTCTCTATTTAATCCACCCAGAAAACGTGCAAGCATAGCTTCATTCTCCTCAACAATACCACATCTAATCATGCCAGTTTGTAATTCCTGATAATATTCTTCTACAGAATTTTTTCCTTGTCTTAAACGCTGCAATTTTTGAAGCAATTCACGTTGATAATATGGTGGAACCCAACGCGTACGCATAGCAGTTTTCAAAGCAGCCCAAGTAGTTGGAATAGGATATAATCTACAATGTTCAGACCACCATACACATGCAAAACTAGTGAAAGCACAAACAGCAGCAGCAACTCGTCTCTCCTCAGGATATTGTAAACATGTAAATCGTTGTTCAGTTTCTAACTCCCAAGTAAGATATATATCAGGAACATATCTACCCTCAAATGGTGGAATATTCAATTTCAGTTTAGGAATATGGACATCATCTCGTACCTGAGGTGGTGGTGCAGGCCTACCATTACGAATATATACCTGAGGTCGACCTGCTGGTGGTGGTACAGGTGGCTGCACGTAGTGTTGATTTTGATCAACCTCATCCTCATAATCTCCCACATAATCATCCTCCTCCGCATTAGCAGCAGGAGCCATAGAAGTATCAACAGCAGCACCAACAGTTTGGCCAAACGCAAGAGGAACACGGCTTGCTCGGCGGAGGTCTGCTTCGCGATGTGGAGGTAGTCGTTGTTGTTGTTGTTGGAGAGGTGCGTTAGGTGCAGCGGGTGGTGGTGGTGGAAGACGCGCGAGCAATTCATTAAACTTGTTATCGAGCTTTGTTTCGAACGTCTTCTCAAGGCCAGTGATCTTCTCCATGGCCTCTTCAAAATTGTTCAGCACATCTTGCACCTGTTCAGTCATCATTTGCTGAAACTTATCATGAAGCTCCTTGTTCGATAAATTCTCCCAGTCAATCTCGTCGGCTTGTGATCCTGGCATGGTTAGCAGCAATAGAAACACACAAGAATATGATCCTACAGACTACGAACAAGTGGTGGTGGTGGGTGTCACAAATCCGTCAAGCAAATCTCAAATTCTTACCAGTTCTTACCCAGCAGCAGGCGGTGATCGGCAACCGTTGTAGTCAAAAACTCTCAAAGCTTGGATAGAGCGATTACCAGGGAGAGTCAAACGCACGACGTAGATGTATGTGGAGCTGGGAAGGCTTATAATATGGTAGCAAAAAGGGTCAGCAATAATGATAGAGGCAAAGGTGTCCCGTCTTTCGATGAGATGATGGATTTCGCTTTGGTGGAAGTCGACTTTGACGATCCGACTACGAACGTGCGAGGACGTCGCGCCTTAGCAATCGCTAAACCAACTCCGAGAGGTTATTGACCACGCCGGAGCACGATCAACCTGACCACGAGGGTCTGTTTCCTGCGAGCAAACGAAGAACAAGCAAGAAACTGAGATTGCAATCTGGATATTGCGAATATAAGATGAAAGCTTTATTGATCAAGGTGGGGTTCTGTGACGCCTTTGTCTGGTCGTTGAACACAAACGAAGTACGCGAAGTTGCAGCTATGGCGAACTTTTAATCTAAACAAAACCCAAAGTCTAAACGATGCCCTAAGGGCTGTATATATGGAGGAAGAGTGGGGAATTTCGTGGCCCTTGGTGGAGGGGTCCGAAATCAACCCTATCTCTTGTTTCCCCACACATACGGACTCTAAAAATAGCCTATACTTATGTAGTTCGAAATTACATGGGCCTGGCCCAATAATAAGGTGACGCAGCACCTAAAATAGCCTCGGGACGAAATTTATGAAGTGGCATCTTGTATATTTCGTCCAAGGCTTCATGCACCCATTATGGTGGCTTCAAAGTCCTGAAATCATCACTTGTAACTCCGTTCTTGTTCCCCTTGCGCATGCCATCATCTCCATGCTTGTTCTTGCTCCAATGTTCATCCTTCTCCAAGCTAGGCCCTTCATTTGTAAGCAAAACAAATGTATCCAATTTAGGCAGCATCATATTCTCATGAACATTAGAATCATTACCAAGAAACGAAAGTACCTGGTAATTTAGTTGGCGTGCACGAGCTCTAGTAATTGGTGCAGTATGTATAGCAGCAGGGGCTGTGGGTGTAACAATTGTATTGATGTCCTCATCACAACGACCAGACAAAGGCGTCACTGCAATTTTTGAAGCAATTCACGTTGATAATATGGTGGAACCCAACGCGTACGCATAGCAGTTTTCAAAGCAGCCCAAGTAGTTGGAATAGGATATAATCTACAATGTTCAGACCACCATACACATGCAAAAATAGTGAAAGCACAAACAGCAGCAGCAACGCGTCTCTCCTCAGGATATTGTAAACATGTAAATCGTTGTTCAGTTTCTAACTCCCAAGTAAGATATATATCAGGAACATATCTACCCTCAGATGGTGGAATATTCAATTTCAGTTTAGGAATATGGACATCATCTCGTACCTGAGGTGGTGGTGCAGGCCTACCATCACGAATATATACCTGAGGTCGACCTGCTGGTGGTGGTACAGGTGGCTGCACGTAGTGCTGATTTTGATCAACCTCATCCTGATAATCGCCCGCATACTCATCCTCCTCCGCATCAGCAGCAGGAGCCACAGAAGTATCAATAGCAGCACCAACAGTTTGGCCAAATGCAAGAGGAACACGGCTCGCTCGGCGGAGGTCTATTTCGCGATGTGGAGGTAGTCGTTGTTGTTGTTGTTGGAGAGGTGCGTTAGGTGCAGCGGGTGGTGGTGGTGGAAGACGCGCGAGCAATTCATTAAACTTGTTATCTAGCTTTGTTTCGAACGTCTTCTCAAGGCCAGTGATCTTCTCCATGGCCTCTTCAAAATTGTTCAGCACATCTTGCACCTGTTCAGTCATCATTTGCTGAAACTTATCATGAAGCTCCTTGTTCGATAAATTCTCCCAGTCAATCTTGTCGGCTTGTGATCCTGGCATGGTTAGCAACAATAGAAACACACAAGAATATGATCCTACAGACTACGAACAAGTGGTGGTGGTGGGTGTCACAAATCCGTCAAGCAAAACTCAAATTCTTACCAGTTCTTACCCAGCAACAGGCGGTGATCGGCAACCGTTGTAGTCAAAACTCTCAAAGCTTGGATAGAGCGATTACCAGGGAGAGTCAAACGCACGACGTAGATGTATGTGGAGCTGGGAAGGCTTATAATATGGTAGCAAAAAGGGTCAGCAATAATCAATTCAGAGATGCAAAGTTGAATAAACGCTCAACGACGGTACTGTGCTGGTCCTAGGCTAGATTGTGCTAGAGACGCGAGCCTAGAACACCAACAAAATCACGGCGCGGCACGTAAACAAGGGAGGAGCACACTCTGAATTTTTTTTTCTCTTTTTTTGCACTTTTTTTCCTCTTTTTTTTTGCTCCGCAACAAATTTTTTTCGAAAAAGTCTACAAATGGTCTAAAAACTGCCTAGCCAGAATTTTCCAGACTTAGTTTTTTTTTTGAAATTGGAACTATTTTTTTTCTGCAGATGGCTCGAAAGTTGGGGAGTCCTTCTCTGTCACGACTCGGAGTATCGCGTGATCTGGAAATCGAGAACAATGCAACAATTACTGGACTCGGACTAGGACTGGTGGCGGAGATGAATCTGGTGGAACTCGGACTGGTGGCGGAGATGAATCTGGTGGAACACGGACAGGTGGCGGATATATGTTGCAGGTGAACTCGGATTGGCGTGATGGCGGCGGATATGTGGTGGCGTATATGGATTCGGATTGGCGGTGAATATGTGGTGGTGGTATATGGCAACAGCGACGATGATGATGCGGTGGTGATATATGGCAGCGGCGACGTGACAACCTGTGAACAGAACTCGAAACTCTAAAAGACTAGACGCTAAGACCAGCAACTGGACACGACGATGCAACCGCAAATTCAACAAAGCAAATACAGAAAAGATTATGCAAGGCTCCGATTGGTTCGGATGGGATGAACTAACCCTAAATTTTTTTTTGGCTTTTTCGTGGACTATAGGTATGAAGAACAGACTCGATCTAAACTACGAAAAACTGTAAAATCTCACCGAGCAACCTGGAAATCTGATACCACTTGATAGAGGCAAAGGTGTCCCGTCTTTCGATGAGATGATGGATATCGCTTTGGTGGAAGTCGACTTTGACGATCCGACTATGAACGTGCGAGGACGTCGCGCCTTAGCAATCGCTAAACCAACTCCGAGAGGTTATTGACCACGCCGGAGCACGATCAACCTGACCACGAGGGTCTATTTCCTGCGAGCAAACGAAGAACAAGCAAGAAACTAAGATTGCAATCTGGATATTGCGAATATAAGATGAAAGCTTTATTGATCATGGTGGGGTTCTGTGACGCCTTTGTCTGGTCGTTGAACACAAACGAAGTACGTGAAGTTGCAGCTATGGAGAACTTTTAATCTAAACAAAACCCAAAGTCTAAACGGTGCCGTAAGGGCTGTATATATGGAGGAAGAGAGGGGGAATTTCGTGGGCCTTGGTGGAGGGGTCCGAAATCAACCCTATCTCTTGTTTCCCCACACATACAGACTCTAAAAATAGCCTATACTTATGTATTTCGAAATTACATGGGCCTGGCCCAATAAAAAGGTGACGCAGCACCTATAATAGCCTCGGGACGAAATTTATGAAGTGGCATCTTGTATATTTCGTCCATGACTTGATGAGGACATGACTACCTTGGATATGACCAAAAATATTGCATATATGCATATTTGTCAGGTGATTTCTAGTGCAAACTATTCAATAATCTATTTATGTTATCCAGAACAAAAATACTTCACACACTTTTGTGTTTTGTCTAATTGCAGGTGTATGGGACATTTGTACAATCCACATATGAAGATAAGGAAGAAAGAGATGTTTATTTGCTGTCCAAAAAGTTCTCTCACGTCACTTTTGGCCCAAGAGAAGATAGAGTCCAAGTCTCTCACGTTCTGGATTCAGATTCGGACTGCACAGACACACCTGACTCAAAACGCACACAAGTTTTTCATACGGACTCCGAATTGGGTGATTCTTTTTTTGTTGGAAACTAGATTTCGTGCACTTTCCAACCCAATTGGAATCACCTTCAAATTCGTCCGGAGCGTTGAGTTGTGGACGAAACAATCTGATGCTGCAGCAGAATCCGAGTCAAACTACAAGTCCAAAGGTGTTACATCACCTCCACTTGGGCCCATTGGCCTTGTACGACCTAGATTTAGTTTTAGGCTGCCTTGGGACGTCCTCCCACCTCCTTGGCCGCCACCCCTTGCTCCTATATAGGTAGATCCATCTAGTAGCTTTTCCTTGGGATTTGTTTAGTTAAAAGTTAGCCATTGCAACTTCGTGTACTTCGTTTGTGTCCAACGACCAGACCAAGACCGCTTACGGATCCCCACCATTATCAATACCTCATATATATTTGCAATATTCAGATTGCTTTATCATATTCTTGCTCGTTCTTCGATTGCTTGCAGGAATAGACCTTCGTGGTCAGGCTGACCGTGCTTCCGGCATCGTCAGTAACCTCAGGAGATTGGTTTAGCGATTGCTAAGGCGCAACGTCGTGCACGTTTGTAGTCGGATCGTCAAAGTCGTCTCCACCAAATCGATAGTTATCATCTCATCGAAAGATCGGGACACCCTCGCCTCTATCAAAATGTGTAGCAAGTACGTCCTCCGTCTTCTTCACGCCAAAGTGTCCCATTAATCCTCATCCATGCGCCTCCTGCAACAACAAAAGACGAACGGAGCTAGCTGGAATGCATAGCTTGTTAGCACGAAACACAAATCCATCGTTAACAACAAACTTGTTCCACATTCTTCCTTCTTTACAATTCTGCATTACATCTTTAAAATCAGCATCATGCACATATTGATCTTTGATGGTCTCCAAACCAAATATTTTGAAGTCAAGTTGTGAAAGCATAGTATAGCGACGAGACAATGCATCAGCAATAACATTTTCTTTTCCCTTCTTGTGTTTAATGACATAAGGGAAAGTCTCAATGAATTCAACCCATTTAGCATGTCTACGATTCAGTTTAGCTTGACTTTTAATATGTTTCAAAGATTCATGATCAGAATGTATAACAAATTCTTTGGCCATAAATAATGTTGCCATGTTTCTAAAGTCCGAACAAGAGCATATAATTCTTTATCATAAGTAGAATAATTCAGACTAGGCCCACTCAATTTTTCAGAAAAGTATGCAACAGGTTTGCCATCTTGTAATAACACACCTCCTAATCCAATTCCACTAGCATCACATTCAAGCTCAAAAGTCTTATTAAAATCAGGAAGTTGGAGTAAAGGAGCATGTGTCAACTTATCTTTCAATAACGTGAAGGCTTCTTCCTGTGCGGTACCCCAAAGAAAAGGCACATCTTTCTTTGTAAGCTCATTGAGAGGTGCAGCAATGGTGCTGAAATCTCTCACAAAACGCCTATAGAATCCAGCGAGGCCAAGAAAACTCCTCACTTGTGTGACCGTTTTGGGCTGCGGCCAACTCTCAATAGCTTCAATCTTGGCTTTATCAACTTCAATTCCCTGTGGAGTAACAACATAGCCAAGAAAAGATACTCGGTCGGTGCAAAAGGTGCACTTCCCAAGGTTACCAAACAAACGTGCATCACGTAGAGCAATAAAAACAGCACGTAAATGTTCCAAATGTTCTTCCAAAGATCTGCTATAAATCAATATGTCATCAAAGTAAACTACGACAAATCGTCCAATGAAAGCACGTAAAACTTCATTCATTAATCTCATGAAAGTACTAGGTGCATTAGTTAACCCAAAAGGCATGACTAACCACTCATATAATCCAAACTTAGTTTTAAATGCTGTTTTCCATTCATCTCCCAATTTCATACGAATTTGATGGTAGCCACTACGCAACTCAACTTTGGAGAATATTGTAGAGCCACTCAATTCATCAAGCATATCATCTAGCCTAGGAATAGGATGACGATAACGAATAGTAATATTATTAATGCCTCTACAATCAACACACATACGTGATGTACCATCCTTTTTCGGCACTAGAATAATAGGAACAGCACAAGGACTAAGGGATTCGCGTATATAACCTTTGTCGAGAAGCTCTTGTACTTGACGCATAATCTCCTTCGTCTCCTCTGGATTGGTACGGTATGGTGCACGGTTTGGCAGTGAAGCACCGGGAATTAAGTCAATCTGATGCTCAATCCCTCGAATAGGCGGTAATCCCGGTGGCACGTCTTGTGGAAAAATGTCAGCGAACTCCTGCAAAATGTTAGTGACAGCAGGAGGCAAAGAGGAAGGCACGTCCTCGAATGAAAATAATGCCTCTTTGCACACAAAAGCATAGCAAACAGATTTGCTGAAATTTAGCTCATCAATATCAGATTTGGTGGCAAATAAATGATGAGGATATGACTACCTTGGATATGACCAAAAATATTGCATATATGCATATTTGTCAGGTGATTTCTAGTGCAAACTATTCAATAATCTATTTATGTTATCCAGAACAAAAATACTTCACACACTTTTGTGTTTTGTCTAATTGCAGGTGTATGGGACATTTGTACAATCCACATATGAAGATAAGGAAGAAAGAGATGTTTATTTGCTGTCCAAAAAGTTCTCTCACGTCACTTTTGGCCCAAGAGAAGATAGAGTCCAAGTCTCTCACGTTCTGGATTCAGATTCGGACTGCACAGACATACCTGACTCAAAACGCACACAAGTTTTTCATACGGACTCCGAATTGGGTGATTCTTTTTTTGTTGGAAACTAGATTTCGTGCACTTTCCAACCCAATTGGAATCACCTTCAAATTCGTCCGGAGCATTGAGTTGTGGACGAAACAATCTGATGCTGTAGCAGAATCCGAGTCAAACTACAAGTCCAAAGGTGTTACATCACCTCCACTTGGGCCCATTGGCCTTGTACGACCTAGATTTAGTTTTAGGCTGCCTTGGGACGTCCTCCCACCTCCTTGGCCGCCACCCCTTGCTCCTATATAAGTAGATCCATCTAGTAGCTTTTCCTTGGGATTTGTTTAGTTAAAAGTTAGCCATTGCAACTTCGTGTACTTCGTTTGTGTCCAACGACCAGACCAAGACCGCTTACGGATCCCCACCTTTATCAATACTTCATATATACTCGCAATATTCAGATTGCTTTTATCATATTCTTGCTTGTTCTTCGATTGCTTGCAGGAATAGACCTTCGTGGTCAGGTTGATTGTGCTCCGGCGTGGTCAATAACCTCTCGGAGTTGGTTTAGCGATTGCTAAGACGCAACGTCGTGCACGTTTGTAGACGGATCGTCAAAGTCGTCTCCACCAAATTGATAGTTATCATCTCATCGAAAGATCGGGACACCCCGCCTCTATCATGGCTTCATGCACCCATTATGGTGGCTTCAAAGTCCTGAAATCATCACTTGTAACTCCGTTCTTGTTCCCCTTGTGCATGGCATCATCTCCATGCTTGTTCTTGCTCCAATGTTCATCCTTCTCCAAGCTAGGCCCTTCATTTGTAAGCAAAACAAATGTATCCAATTTAGGCAGCATCATATTCTCATGAACATTAGAATCATTACCAAGAAACGAAAGTACCTGGTAATTTAGTTGGCGTGCGCGAGCTCTAGTAATTGGTCCAGTATGTATAGCAGCAGGGGCTGTGGGTGTAACAATGGTATTGATGTCCTCATCACTCAAGGGCCACGAAATTCCCCCCTCTTCCTCCATATATACAGCCCTTAGGGCGTCGTTTAGACTTTGGGTTTTGTTTAGATTAAAAGTTCGCCATAGCTGCAAGTTCGCGTACTTCGTTTGTGTCCAACGACCAGACCAAGACGTCACAGAACCCCACCTTGATCAATAAAGCTTTCATCTTATATTCGCAATATCCCGATTGCAATCTCAGTTTCTTGCTTGTTCTTCGTTTGCTCGTAGGAAACAGACCCTCGTGGTCAGGTTGATCGTGCTCCGGCGTGGTCAATAACCCACGGAAGTTGGTTTAGCGATTGCTAAGGCGCGACGTCTCGCACGTTCGTAGTCGGATCGTCAAGGTCGACTCCCACAGAAAACGATAGCCACCATCTCATCGAAACATCGGGACACCTTAGCCTCTATCAGTGCGGCTCGACGAAGAGTGTTCGATGTCGGTGTACTTGAGTCGGAGACGGTGAAGTCAGAGTGGTGATGAGGACATCAATACCATTGTTACACCCATAGCCCTTGCTGCTATACATACTGGACCAATTACTAGAGCTCGCGCACGCCAATTGAATTATCAGTTACTTTCGTTTCTTGGTAACGATTCTAATGTTCTTGAGAATATGATGCTGCCTAAATTGGATACATTTGTCTTGCTTACAAATGAAGGGCCTAGCTTGGACAAGAAAGATGAACCTTGAAACAAGTTCAAGCATGGAGATGATGGCATGCGCATGGGGATCCAGAACGGAGTTACAAGTGATGATTTCAGGACATTGAAGCCACCATAAGGAGTGCATGAAGCCTTGGACGAAATATACACGATGCCACTTCATAAATTTCGTCCAGAGGCTATTTTAGGTGTTGCGTCACCTTATTATTGGGCCAGGCCCATGTACTTTCGAAATATTTAAGTATAGGCTGTTTTTAGAGTCCGTATATATGGGGAAACAAGAGTTAGGGTTGGTTTCGGACCCCTCCTCCAAGGGCCACGAAATTGCCCCCTCTTCCTCCATATATACAGCTCATAGGCGTCGTTTGGACTTTGGTTTTTTTTTAGATTAACAGTTCACCATAGCTGCAACTTCGCGTACTTCGTTTGTGTCCAACGAGCAAACCAAGACGTCACAGAACCCCACCTTGATGAATAAAGCTTTCATCTTATATTTGCAATATCCAGATTACAATCTTAGTTTCTTGCTTGTTCTTCGTTTGCTCGCAGGAAACAGGCCCTCATGGTCAGGTTGATCGTGCTCCGGCGTGGTCAATAACCCCTCAGAGTTGGCTTAGCGATTGCTAAGGCGCGACGTCCTCGCACGTTCGTAGTCGGATCGTCAAAGTCGACTTCCTCTAAAACGATAGCCACTATCTCATCGAAAGACGGGACACCTTTGCCTCTATCAAGTGGTATCAGATTTCCAGGTTGCCCGGTGAGATTTTACAGTTTTTCGTAGTTTAGGTCGAGTCTGTTCTTCATACCTATAGTCCACGAAAAAGCCAAAAAAAATTTAGGGTTAGGTCATCATATCCGAACCAATTTGAGCCTTTGCATAGTCTTTTTAGAGTTTTGCTTTGTTGAATTTGTGGTTGCATCATCGTGTCGAGTTGCTGGTCTTAGCGTCTAGTCCCTTAGAGTTTCGAGTTCTGTTCCCAGGTTGTCACGCCGCCGCCGCACCATCGTCATCATCATTACCATATACCACCACCCCACCATATACATCACCGCTACCATATACAACCACCAATCCGCGTCTACATATACCATCACCATATACAACCACCAATCCGAGTCCACATATACCGTCGCTATATACCACCAGCAATCCGAGTCTGAGATATACCATCGCCATATACCACCACCAATCTGAGTCCAGATATACCACCACAGTCCGAGTTCCACCAGATTCATCTCCACCACCAGTCCAGTATTTGTTGCTTTGTTTTCGAGTTCCAGATCACGCCATACTCTGAGTCGTGACAGAGTAGGACTCCCAAGATTACGTGCTACCCGCAGAAGAAAAATAGTTCCAAACTCAAAAAAAATTCTGGCTAGGCAGTTTTTAGACCATTTGTATACTTTTTCGGAAAAAATTTGTTGCGGAGCAAAAAAAAAGAGGAAAAAAGTGCAAAAAAAGTGAAAAAAGAAAATAATTTCAGAGTGTGCTCCTCCATTGTTTACGTGCAGCACCGTGATTTTGTTAGTGTTCTAGGCTCGCGTCTCTAGCACGGTGTAGCCTAGGACCAGCACAGTACCGTCGTTGAGCGTTTATTCAACTTTGCATCTCTGAATTGATTATTGCTGACCCTTTTTGCTACCATATTATAAGCCTTCCCAGCTCCACATACAACTACGTTGTGCGTTTGACTCTCCCTGGTAATCGCTCTATCCAAGCTTTGAGAGTTTTGACTACGACGGTTGCCGATCACCGCCTGCTGCTGGGTAAGAACTGGTAAGAATTTGAGATTTTCTTGACGGATTTGTGACACCACCACCACCTCTTGTTAGTAGTCTATAGGATCATATTCTTGCGTGTTTCTATTGTTGCTAACCATGGCAGGATCACAAGCCGACGAGACTGACTGGGAGAACATGACGAATAAGGAGTTGCATGATAAATTTCAGCAAATGATGAGTGGACAGGTGCAAGATGTGCTAAACAGATTTGAAGAGGCCATGGAGAAGATAGATGGCATGGAGAAGACGTTCGAAACAAAGCTCGATAACAGGTTTAATGAATTGCTCGCGCGTCTTCCACCACCACCATCGGCTGCACCTAACGCACCTCTACAACAACAACAACAACAACAACAACAACGACTACCTCCACCTCGTGAAACAGCCCTCCGCCGAGCGAGCCGTCTCCCTCTTGCACCTGGCCAAACTGTTGGTGCTGCAGTTGATACTTCTGTGCCTCCTGCTGCTGATGCGGAGGAGGATGATTTTGCGGGAGATTACGAGGATGAGGTTGATCAAAATCAGAACTACGTGCCACCACCAACACAGCAACCACCAGGTCTTCCACATGCAAATAATGGCAATGGTAGGGCTCACCCTCAGGCACGAGATCATGACCATCTCCCTAAACTAAAATTGAATATTCCACCATTTGAGGGTAGATATGTTCCTGGTATATATCTTACTTGGGAGTTAGAAACTGAACAACGATTTACATTTTTACAATATCCCGAGGAGAGACGTGTTCCTGCTGCTGTTTGTGCTTTCACTAGCTTTGCATGTGTTTGGTGGTCTGAGCATTGTAGATTGTATCCTATTCCAGCTACTTGGGCTGCTTTGAAAACTGCTATGCGTACTCGTTGGGTTCCACCATATTATCAACGTGAATTACTTCAAAAATTGTAGCGATTAAGGCAAGGAAAAATTTTTGTAGAAGAATATTATCAGGAATTGCAAACTGGCATGATTAGATGTGGTATTGTTGAGGAGAATGAAGCTATGCTTGCACGTTTTATGGGTGGATTAAATAGAGAGATTCAGACCATTCTAGAGTATAAGGAGTATACTAATATCACTCGTTTATTCCATCTTTCTTGTAAAGCTGAACATGAAGTGCAGGATCGACAGGCATTGGCGCGAACTAACTTTTCTGCAGGTCGATCTTTATCATGGATACCACGTGCATCCTCTACTTCCACTACACCAGCACCTCCATCAGGTGCCACCTCCAGCCGTGATACAAGAAAGCAGGCACAACCACCACTATCTGCCAAGAGCACACCTCCCGGGCCTGCGCAGAGTTCTTCTTCTTCCATGGCATCAACAGGGCACACACGTGATATTATTTGTCGTCGTTGTAAGGGAAGAGGACATTTTGCGAGAGAATGCAAATCTCAGCGTGTGATGATTGCTACTGAGGATGGTGGGTATGAGTCCGCTAGTGACTATGATGAGGAGACTTTGGCTCTTATTACACATGAAGAACACGGTGGAGGGGATTCTGATCATGAGACGCAATATATGGCTGCTGAAGATGCTGACAGGTATGAATGTTTAGTTGCTCAACGTGTTTTGAGTGTGCAGGTTACACAAGCTGAGCAAAATCAGAGGCATAATTTGTTCCATACAAAGGGAGTTGTGAAGGAACGTTCTGTTCGCATCATCATAGATGGAGGGAGCTGCAATAACTTGGCTAGCATGGAGATGGTGGAGAAGCTATCTCTCACCACAAGACCACATCCACATCCTTACTACATCCAATGGTTCAACAACAGGGGCAAGGTAAATGTAACACGTACTGTTCGCGTGCATTTTAGTATCTCTACATATGCTGATTATGTTGATTGTGATGTGGTACCTATGCAAGCATGTTCCTTATTACTTGGTAGACCATGGCAATTTGATAAAAATTCTGTACACCATGGTAGAAACAATCAGTATACTCTTGTTCATAAGGATAAAAATATTACTTTGCTTCCTATGACTCCTGATTCCATTTTGAAAGATGATATTAATAGAGTTAATAAAGCAAAACAGGAGAAAAATAAAAGTGAAAATCAGATTGTGGGAAAAGACTTTGAGCAACAAATGCAGCCTAATAATAAACCATCTAGTGTTGCTTCTGAAATTAAATTGAAAAGTGCATGTTTAATTGCCACCAAATCTGATATTGATGATTTAGATTTTTGCAAATCTGTTTGCTATGTTTTTGTGTGCAAAGAGTCGTTATTTTCATTCGAGGACGTGCCTTCCTCTTTGACTCCTGCTGTCACTAACATTTTGCAGGAGTTCGCTGACGTCTTTCCACAAGACGTGCCACCGGGATTACCGCCTATTCGAGGGATTGAGCATCAGATTGACTTAATTCCCGGTGCTTCACTGCCAAACCGTGCACCATACCATACCAATACAGAGGAGACGAAGGAGATTATGCGTCAAGTACAAGAACTACTCGACAAAGGTTATATACGTGAATCCCTTAGTCCTTGTGCTGTTCCTATCATTTTAGTGCCGAAAAAGGATAGTACGTCACGTATGTGCGTTGATTGTAGAGGCATTAATAAAAATAGTATTCGTTATCGTCATCCTATTCCTAGGCTAGATGATATGCTTGATGAATTGAGTGGCTCTATAATATTCTCCAAAGTTGATTTGCATAGTGGATACCATCAAATTCGTATGAAATTGGGAGATGAATGGAAAACAGCATTTAAAACTAAGTTTGGATTATATGAGTGGTTAGTCATGCCTTTTGGGTTAACTAATGCACCTAGTACTTTCATGAGGTTAATGAACGAAGTTTTACGTGCTTTCATCGGACGATTTGTGGTAGTTTACTTTGATGACATATTGATTTATAGAAAATCTTTGGAGGAACATTTGGAACATTTACGTGATGTTTTTATTGCTCTACGTGATGCACGTTTGTTTGGTAACCTTGGAAAGTGCACCTTTTGCACCGACCGAGTATCTTTTCTTGGCTATGTTGTTACTCCACAGGGAATTGAAGTTGATAAAGCCAAGATTGAAGCTATTGAGAGTTGGCCACAGCCCAAAACGGTCACACAAGTGAGGAGTTTCCTTGGCCTCGCTGGTTTCTATAGGCGTTTTGTGAGAGATTTCAGCACCATTGCTACACCTCTCAACGAGCTTACAAAGAAGGATGTGCCTGTTGTTTGGGTTACCGCACAGGAAGAAGCCTTCACGGTATTGAAAGATAAGTTGACAATGCTCCTTTACTCCAACTTCCTGATTTTAATAAGACTTTTGAGCTTGAAGGTGATGCTAGTGGAATTGGATTAGGAGGTGTGTTATTACAAGATGGCAAACATGTTGCATACTTTTCTGAAAAATTGAGTGGGCCTAGTCTGAACTATTCTACTTATGACAAAGAATTATATGCTCTTGTTCGGACCTTAGAAACATGGCAACATTATTTATGGCCCAAGGAATTTGTTATACATTCTGATCACGAATCTTTGAAACACATTAAAAGTCAAGCAAAACTGAACCGTAGACATGCTAAATGGGTTGAATTCATTGAGACTTTTCCGTATGTCATTAAACACAAGAAGGATAAAGAAAATGTTATTGTTGATGCATTGTCTCGTCGTTATACTATGCTTTGACAACTTGACTTTAAAATATTTGGTTTGGAGACCATCAAAGATCAATATGTGCATGATGCTCAATTTAAAGATGTATTGCAGAATTGTAAGGAAGGAAGAACTTGGAACAAGTTCGTTCTTAACGATGGATTTCTGTTTCGTGCTAACAAGCTATGCATTCTAGCTAGCTCTATTCGTCTTTTGTTGTTGCAGGAGGCGCATGGAGGAGGATTAATGGGGCTGTTTGGCGTCAAGAAGACGGAGGATATACTTGCTACACATTTCTTTTGGCCAAAGATGAGATGGGATGTTGAGCGTTTTGTTGCTCGCTGCACTACATGTCAAAAAGCTAAGTCACGACTCAATCCTCATGGTTTATATATGCCTTTGCCTGTACCTAGTGTTCCTTGGGAGGATATATCTATGGACTTTGTTTTAGGTTTACCTCGAATAAAGAAGGGGAGGGATAGCATATTTGTTGTCGTGGATAGGTTCTCAAAAATGGCACACTTTATACCATGTCATAAAAGCGATGATGCTGTTAATGTTGCTGATTTGTTCTTTCGTGAAATTATTCGCTTTCATGGTGTGCCAAATATTATTGTTTCAGATCATGATACTAAATAGCTTAGCCACTTTTGGAGATGTTTATGGGCTAAGTTGGGGACTAAGCTTCTTTTTAGTACTACTTGTCACCCCCAAACTGATGGGCAAACTGAAGTAGTCAATAGAACATTGTCTACTATGCTTAGGGCTCTTTTGAAGAATAACAAGAAAATGTGGGAAGAATGCTTGCCTCATATTGAATTTGCTTATAATCGTTCATTGCATTCTACTACTAAGATGTGCCCTTTTAAAATTGTGTATGGTTTCCTACCTCGTGCACCTATTGATTTGTTGCCTCTTCCATCTTCAGAGAAGGTTAATTTTGATGCTAAAGAACGTGCTGAATTGATTTTAAAAATGCATGAGTTCACTAAGGAAAACATTGAGCGTATGAATGCTAAATATAAACTTGCTGGAGATAAGGGTAGAAAACATGTTGTGTTTGCACCTGGAGATCTTGTTTGGTTACATTTGCGTAAGGATAGATTTCCTAATTTTCGCAAATCAAAGCTAATGCCACATGTTGATGGTCCTTTTAAGGTGTTAGAGAAAATAAATGATAATGCATATAAACTTGAGCTGCCTGCAGATTTTGGGGTTAGTCCCACTTTTAACATTGCAGATTTGAAGCCTTATTTGGGTGAGGACGATGAACTTTCGTCGAGGACGACTTCATTTCAAGAAGGGGAGGATGATGAGGACATTAATACCATTGTTACACCCACAGCCCCTGCTGCTATACATACTGGACCAATTATTAGAGCTCGCGCACGCCAATTGAATTATCAGGTACTTTCGTTTCTTGGTAACGATTCTAATGTTCATGAGAATATGATGCTGCCTAAATTGGATACATTTGTCTTGCTTACAAATGAAGGGCGTAGCTTGGACAAGAAAGATGAACCTTGGAACAAGTTCAAGCGTGGAGATGATGGCATGCGCAAGAGGATTCAGAATGGAGTTACATGTGATGATTTCAGGACTTTGAAGCCACCATAAGGAGTGCATGAAGCCTTGGACGAAATATACAAGATGCCACTTCATAAATTTCATCCAGAGGCTACTTTAGGTGCTGCGTCACCTTATTATTGGGCCAGGCCCATGTATTTTCGAAACACTTAAGTATAGGCTGTTTTTAGAGTCCGTATGTGTGGGAAATCAAGAGTTAGGGTTGGTTTCGGATCCTCCTCCCAGGGCCACGAAATTCCCCCCTCTTCCTCCATATATACAGCCCTTAGGGCGTCGTTTAGACTTTGGGTTTTGTTTAGATTAAAAGTTTGCCATAGCTGCAACTTCGCGTACTTCGTTTGTGTCCAACGACCAGACCAAGACGTCATAGAACCCCACGTTGATCAATTAAGCTTTCATCTTATATCCGCAATATCCAGATTGCAATCTCAGTTTCTTGCTTGTTCTTCATTTGCTCGCAGGAAACAGGCCCTCGTTGTCAGGTTGATTGTGCTCCGGTGTGGTCAATAACCCTCGGAAGTTGGTTTAGCGATTGCTAAGGCGCGACGTCTTGCACGTTCGTAGTCGGATCGTCAAGGTCGACTCCCACAGAAAACGATAGCCACCTTCTCATCGAAACATCGGGACACCTTTGTCTCTATCACAAAGCACAAATTTCGTCCATACTTGCATCATTCTCTTGCTTGTGATCGTCGAGCTTGCGGTCGAAGTAGTCCCTTGTATGTTGCTCGGAAAGTCGCAAGTCGGCGGCAAGGTTGTCGATGCGATCACTCATAGCTTGTTGCTGTTGATGCAAAGCACGTTGTGCACTAAGGAGGTGACTCTTGGTGACGAAGGAGTTCATGTCGTCGTCTTGCTCCATGAAGAGTGGGTTTGTAGAAGTACTTGGCCTATCCATCATGAGAAAGTGATGGTGAGTAGGAAAAATGAGAGAACAAAACCAAAGTTACCTTTTCCAAAGATTGTGGATGTAACAAGTACGATCTCACGATGCTATAATAGGGGAACTGGTACCAGGATTGTTTCTCACACCTACAAGTAAAAGGCTTATGGAGGAGCTCGGTTAGGATGGTGGCAAAAATTTCAAGCAAATGTTAGTCAAGATATCGATAAGGTTGAGAAGATTCACAAAAATGCAAGTAAAAACAAATAGATCAAACCCAATGATATCACTAGCAACACACACACGGAAGATAGATGGGATCCGCACAACCAAGGGGTGAGCTCAAAATGTGTAACCACGGAAAATGCTCTTGTTGTGCGAATACTAGAGAGACGCTAGCTCGATTGCTCAAATGGTGATGAGGACATGACTACCTTGGATATGATCAAAAATATTGCATATATGCATATTTGTCAGGTGATTTCTAGTGCAAACTATTCAATAATCTATTTATCTTATGCAGAACAAAAATACTTCACACACTTTTGTCTTTTGTCTAATTGCAGGTGTATGGGACATTTGTACAATCCACATATGAAGATAAGGAAGAAAGAGATGTTTATTTGCTGTCCAAAAAGTTCTCTCACGTCACTTTTGGCCCAAGAGAAGATAGAGTCCAAGTCTCTCACGTTCTGGATTCAGATTCGGACTGCACAGACATACCTGACTCAAAACGCACACAAGTTTTTCATACGGACTCCGAATTGGGTGGTTCTTTTTTTGTTGGAAACTAGATTTCGTGCACTTTCCAACCCAATTGGAATCACCTTCAAATTCGTCCGGAGCTTGGAGTTGTGGACGAAACAATCTGATGCTGCAGCAGAATCCGAGTCAAACTACAAGTCCAAAGGTGTTACATCACCTCCACTTGGGCCCATGAGCCTTGTACGACCTAGGGTTAGTTTTAGGCTGCCTTGGGACGTCCTCCCACCTCCTTGGCCGCCACCCCTTGCTCCTATATAAGTAGATCCATCTAGTAGCTTTTTCCTTGGGATTTGTTTAGTTAAAAGTTAGCCATTGCAACTTCGTGTACTTCGTTTGTGTCCAACGACCAGACCAAGACCGCTTCCGGATCCCCACCATTATCAATACCTCATATATATTTGCAATATTCAGATTGCTTTATCATATTCTTGCTCGTTCTTCGATTGCTTGCAGGAATAGACCTTCGTGGTCAGGCTGACCGTGCTTCCGGCATCGTCAGTAACCTCAGGAGATTGGTTTAGCGATTGCTAAGGCGCAACGTCGTGCACGTTTGTAGTCGGATCGTCAAAGTC
>NW_025228122.1:89530-195466 GCF_018294505.1 Triticum aestivum
CGCCTCTATCAAGTGGTATCAGTTTTTAGGTTGCTCGGTGAGATTTTACAGTTTTTCATAGTTTAGATCGCATCTGTCATTCATACCTACAGTCCATGAAAAAGCCATAAAAAAGTTAGATCTATTCATCATTTATCCAAGCCAGTCTGAGCCTTTGCAATTTTCTATTCATTGCTTGCATAGTTGAATTATCGGTTGCATCGTCGTGTTAGTTGCTGGTCTTAGTGTCTAGTTCCTTTAGAGTTTCGAGTTCTGTTCACATTAGTCACGCCGCCGCTGCATCATTATCCCTTCCGCTGTCCACCATCCCATCCATTAATTTCCACCACGTGCTACACACTGTTCATTGTCATAATCATAGTTGAGGTCATTCACATCTTCGCCTGATCCAATCTGCATCTTATCTAGTTTGTCTTGGAAAGAGGGAGAAAAAAAAGATAGAGGAAAAAAAAGAGAGGAAAAAAAAGAAAAAGAGAGAGAAGAAAAAAAAGCGTGAGAAAAAAAAAGAGAGAAGAAAAAAAATCGGATCTATCTAGAATCAATCTCGTACCTGAATTCGGATTGGAATCTGTTTTGTGCACTGTTCAGTAAAACAGGTGTATCTTCCTCATACGAAGTCCGTTTTGGCTCCGTGAGTACTCAAATTGAAGCTAGCAACGAGCCGCATCTAAATAGTTGCAGAAGCTATTTCAATATTTGACACCTCAAAATAGGCTTCTAAATAGGTCTTTTTGCCCTCTGAAGTTCGTGAACACAGCTTGTTCCAATTTTTCAGGCCAGTTTTAGAATTCTTTGACTCCTCATATCAACTCGGAATTGAGTGATTCTTTTTTGCATTGGAAAGCTTGAGTTAGTAGCATTCTTTGAAAGAATTTATCAGAAAATTGGCTCAAACTTTTCAAGAGCAAAGTTGGAGAGAGAGTTGTTGTATATCCTGTTTGGAAGTTGTTTTTCATCATTATCTTTACTGTCGTTGTGATCTTCACTTATATCTTGCTATCCAGAGCTACTTAGTATCTTTCATTGATGCTAGTTGTGCTACGCCGTGACCTCATTAGTGTTCTAGGCTCGCGTCTCTAGTCCGGTCTAGCCTAGGACCAGCACAGTACCGTCGTTGAGCGTTTATTCAACATTGCATCTTTGAATTGATTATTGCTAATCTTTTGCTACCATATATAGCCAACCTAGCTCCACATATTTCTACACCGTGTATACGTACGCTCCCCTGGCAATCACTTTACTCAATATTCGGAGTTACTTGACACCGCTGGTTGCCGATCACCGCCTGCTACATGGTAAGAACTTGTAAGACATAGATATTTGCTTTACTGTGAGCGTTTTACCACCACATCCTAGTAGTTATAGGAACATTATGTTTGTGTTTTGTTTCTTGTTCTACTAATCATGACAGGATCCAGAGTCAATTCATGGGCTTTGTCGATCGCGGGAGACGTGCCACCACCTTTGCAAATACCACAACCGTCACGAGAGGTGCACAAACATCCAAATGCACATGATCAGGTTAATGTATCTATACCACCATTTAATGGCCGTTTTAAACCTGCTTTATATATTGAATGGGAGTTCGACATAAAATATATATTTGCTTCCCATAATTTCGATGAACATAAAAAGGTTAAGGTTGCGGTTGGTTCTTTCACTGGTTATGCTTTGGTTTGGTGGAGTGAATATTGTCGGTTACACCCTAATTACATACCTACTACTTGGGATGATTTGAAACTTGCCATGCGACATACTTTCGTCCCTGCTTATTATACTCGTGACATGATTAAGAAGTTGCAACACTTAAAACAAGGTAGTGAAACTGTAACAAAATATTATGATGATTTACAAACTACCTTGTTGCATTCCTCTTTAGAAGAAAGTGAAGATGATTTTATGGATAGATTTTGGGGAGGATTAAACCGTGATATTCAAGAGATACTAATTTATGAAGAGTGTTATCCTATGGACCATTTGTTTCATCTTGCTTGCAAAGCTGAACAGGAAATAAAACGACGTGTTGGCCACGAGGAGAACAAGCGCACGATGCACATTCCAAGAGTTGATATGATTGTTCCTTCAACTACTAGGCATACTATGACAACCACATCCGTTGTTGTCAGGACTACATCACCTCCACCATGTGACACATCGCCCCCGAGAGTGGCTACATCATCTGAGTTGATCATAAGAGGTAATGACAAAGGTACTGATCTTCCATCTCTACATGAGAATGATGAATGCCTTGTCAATTTGAATGCACCATCTGATGAGCTACCCACTACTTTGATCACACCACCTATTTTGGAGGACTACATTGATAATTTGACTTTTCCATGTGATCAAACAACTGAAATACCAACAATTTTGAGTGCACCCATTGTATTAACTATTGATGCAAAAGAACCAATGTTTAATCATTTTGATATGACCTCTAATCTTGGTTATGATTCTGTGTTGAATGACTTATTGCATGTTTGCTTATTTAAGCATGTTGTAGCATGTAAATTTGATGCAAGTAAGGTTTATTCACCAATGTTGGGATGGTTTAATGATGAACATTGTCAATCTTTTGAAATGAATAAGAGCTTCACTTATATGTGCAAACTGAGTTGCAATAATTTCATGCCTTCTACTTCTTGTGCTAATTTTTTGGCTTTAGATTTTATGAACTATGCAAGGTACTCATCTATTCATGTGTCATATATGCAAAAATCAAGGGAAGTAAAAATGGATGACATATACATATACAACATGTACACCTTGTCTCTTTTGTTAGCCACATTTCAGATTAAGCAACGCCGAGGACGGCTTTATTTTCAAGAAGGGGAGGATGATGAGGACATGACTACCTTGGATATGATCAAAAATATTGCATATATGCATATTTGTCAGGTGATTTCTAGTGCAAACTATTCAATAATCTATTTATGTTATGCAGAACAAAAATACTTCACACACTTTTGTCTTTTGTCTAATTACAGGTGTATGGGACATTTGTACAATCCACATATGAAGATAAGGAAGAAAGAGATGTTTATTTGCTGTCCAAAAAGTTCTCTCACGTCATTTTTGGCCCAAGAGAAGATAGAGTCCAAGTCTCTCACGTTCTGGATTCAGATTCGGACTGCACAGACATACCTGACTCAAAACGCACACAAGTTTTTCATACGGACTCCGAATTGGGTGATTCTTTTTTTTTGGAAACTAGATTTCGTGCACTTTCCAACCCAATTGGAATCACCTTCAAATTCGTCCGGAGCGCTGAGTTGTGGACGAAACAATCTGATGCTGCAGCAGAATCCGAGTCAAACTACAAGTCCAAAGGTGTTACATCACCTCCACTTGGGCCCATGAGCCTTGTACGACCTAGGGTTAGTTTTAGGCTTCCTTGGGACGTCCTCCCACCTCCTTGGCCGCCACCCCTTGCTCCTATATAAGTAGATCCATCTAGTAGCTTTTTCCTTGGGATTTGTTTAGTTAAAAGTTAGCCATTGCAACTTCGTGTACTTCGTTTGTGTCCAACGACCAGACCAAGACCGCTTCTGGATCCCCACCATTATCAATACCTCATATATATTTGCAATATTCAGATTGCTTTATCATATTCTTGCTCGTTCTTCGATTGCTTGCAGGAATAGACCTTCGTGGTCAGGCTGACCGTGCTTCCGGCATCGTCAGTAACCTCAGGAGATTGGTTTAGCGATTGCTAAGGCGCAACGTCGTGCACGTTTGTAGTCGGATCGTCAAAGTCGTCTCCACCAAATCGATAGTTATCATCTCATCGAAAGATCGGGACACCCTCGCCTCTATCAAATGGGCTAGATACGCATGTGCACCAACCTATAAGAGAAACATGCCGTCTTCAATCCCAACTATGCTACGTATGAGGTGTCAAAGATGATATGCAAAAATGACTCGATGCTATTGCGTACAAGCTCTTTGTTGCTCCTCTTTTGCTTAAAAGCTTTTCTTGTTTTTTTTGAAGCTAGAGCCAAGTATGATATGAGGCAAGTATGTAAGATATGCACGGGAGAGACTTATGGCACTAAGATGTTAACACGATGACTATGGTGCACAATAGCGTAGCCCGACAATTCTCAACTTGCTAGTCTCGATGGGTAAGCTACGCGAAATGGCTCGAGTTATCAATGCAAAAGCAAGGGTGAGATGTTGTCGCGGTTACCGTCCGGTCGTACGGTAAGAATGAAGTTGGTGAAGCCGGTGTGGTGTCTGAGTTGATGATCGAGTGGCAGCGATGATGATGTCCAAATGCGCCTAAGTAGCCGAAACACCTTAGGACACAAGAGAAACCGCGGTCCGAAACTCAAACAACCACGAGAAATAGTGTGGAAGAACACGAGTGTTGGTATGGGAGCAAAATGGTGCAACACAAAGATGGCTGAAAGTTTCTGGATGGTCCGTGCGCACGGGGTGAGTCCCGTGTGCACGGGGTCCCGTGTGCACGGGGTCCCATGTGCACGGGGTCTCGAGGGCCCATGTGCATGGGGTGTGCTGGGAGCGGATGAACAGCTCCGGATCCGAGGGGATTTGACAAGATAAGGACAATTTCGAGGATTTGGAAGGTGGGGAAGCAGGAAGATGGGTCTATCCACTTGTCAAACTCCAAATTCATGGATCAAAACAACCAAATCTCACAAGATCCAACAAATTGCAAGATAATTTTTTTGGGCTATTTTTGTGGGAATTTTCGAATTTGGACGAAAAACAACAAAATAAAGCTAGAAAATGGGGGGATGGGTGATAGAGGCAAAGGTGTCCCGTCTTTCGATGAGATGATGGATATCGCTTTGGTGGAAGTCGGCTTTGACGATCCGACTACGAACATGCGAGGACGTCGCGCCTTAGCAATTGCTAAACCCACTCCGAGAGGTTATTGACCATGCCGGAGCACGATCAACCTGACCACGAGGGTCTGTTTCCTGCGAGCAAACGAAGAACAAGCAAGAAACTAAGATTGCAATCTGGATATTGCGAATATAAGATAAAAGCTTTATTGATCAAGGTGGGGTTCTGTGACGCCTTTGTCTGGTCGTTGAACACAAACGAAGTACGCGAAGTTGCAGCTATGGCGAACTTATCTAAACAAAACCCAAAGTCTAAATGGTGCCCTAAGGGCTGTATATATGGAGGAAGAGAGGGGGAATTTCGTGGCCCTTGGTGGAGGTGATGAGGACATCAATACCATTGTTACACCCACAGCCCCTACTGCTACATATACGGGACCAATTACTAGAGCTCTCGCACGCCAATTAAATTATCAGGTACTTTCGTTTCTTGGTAATGATTCTAATGTTCATGAGAATATGATGCTGCCTAAATTGGATACATTTGTTTTGCTTACAAATGAATGGCCTAGCTTGGAGAAGGATGAACATTGGAGCAAGAACAAGCATGGAGATGATGCCATGCGCAAGGGGAACAAGAACGGAGTTACAAGTGATGATTTCAGGACTTTGAAGCCACCATAATGGGTGCATGAAGCCTTGGACGAAATATACAAGATGCCACTTCATAAATTTCGTCCCGAGGCTATTATAGGTGCTGTGTCACCTTATTATTGGGCCAGGCCCATGTAACTTCGAAATACATAAGTATAGGCTATTTTTAGAGTCCGTATGTGTGGGAAAACAAGAGATAGGGTTGATTTCGGACCCCTCCACCAAGGGTCACGAAATTCCCCCCTCTTCCTCCATATATACAGCCCTTAGGGCATCGTTTAGACTTTGGGTTTTGTTTAGATTAAAAGTTCGCCATAGCTGCAACTTCGCGTACTTCGTTTGTGTTCAACGACCAGACAAAGGCGTCACAGAACCCCACCTTGATCAATAAAGCTTTCATCTTATATTCGCAATATCCAGATTGCAATCTCAGTTTCTTGCTTGTTCTTTGTTTGCTTGCAGGAAACAGACCCTCGTGGTCAGGTTGATCGTGCTCCGGCGTGGTCAATAACCTCTCGGAGTTGGTTTAGCGATTGCTAAGGCGCGACGTCCTCGCACGTTCGTAGTCGGATCGTCAAAGTCGACTGCCACCAAAGCAATATCCATCATCTCATCGAAAGATGGGACACCTTTGCCTCTATCAGGAGGGGTCCGAAATCAACCCTATCTCTTGTTTCCCCACACATACGGACTCTAAAAATAGCCTATACTTATGTATTTCGAAATTACATGGGCCTGGCCCAATAATAAGGTGACACAGCACCTATAATAGCCTCGGGACCAAATTTATGAAGTGGCATCTTGTATATTTCGTCCATGGCTTCATGCACCCATTATGGTGGCTTCAAAGTCCTGAAATCATCACTTGTAACTCCGTTCTTGTTCCCCTTGCGCATGGCATCATCTCCATGCTTGTTCTTGCTCCAATGTTCATCCTTCTCCAAGCTAGGCCCTTCATTTGTAAGCAAAACAAATGTATCCAATTTAGGCAGCATCATATTCTCATGAACATTAGAATCATTACCAAGAAACGAAAGTACCTGATAAATTAATTGGCGTGCGCGAGCTCTAGTAATTGGTCCCGTATATGTAGCAGTAGGGGTTGTGGGTGTAACAATGGTATTGATGTCCTCATCATCCTCCCCTTCTTGAAATGAAGTCGTCCTCGACGGAAACTCATCTTCCTCACCCAAATAAGGCTTCAAATCTGCAATGTTAAAAGTGGGACTAACCCCAAAATCTGCAGGCAGCTCAAGTTTATATGCATTATCATTTATTTTCTCTAACACCTTAAAGGGACCATCAGCACGTGGCATTAGCTTTGATTTGCGCAAATCAGGAAATCTATCCTTACGCAAATGTAACCAAACAAGATCTCCAGGTGCAAACACAACATGTTTTCTACCCTTATCTCCAGCAAGTTTAATTTAGCATTCATACGCTCAATGTTTTCCTTAGTTAACTCATGCATTTTTAAAGTCAATTCAGCACGTTGTTTAGCATCAAAATTAACCTTCTCCGAAGATGGAAGAGGCAACAAATCAATAGGTGCACGAGGTAGGAAACCATACAGAACTTCAAAAGGGCACATCTTAGTAGTAGAATGCAATGAACGATTATAAGCAAATTCAATATGAGGCAAGCATTCCTCCCACATTTTCTTATTATTCTTCAAAACAGCCCTAAGCATAGTAGACAATGTTCTATTGACTACTTCAGTTTGTCCATCAGTTTGGGGGTGACAAGTAGTACTAAAAAGCAGTTTAGTCCCCAACTTAGCCCATAAACATCTCCAAAAGTGGCTAAGAAATTTAGTATCACGATCTGAAACAATAGTATTTGGCACACCATGCAAGCGAATAATTTCACAAAAGAACAAATCAGCAACATTAACAGCATCATCGCTTTTATGACATGGTATAAAGTGTGCCATTTTTGAGAATCTATCCACGACAACAAATATGCTATCCCTTCCCTTCTTTGTTCGAGGTAAACCTAAAACAAATTCCATAGATATATCCTCCCAAGGAACACTAGGTACAGGCAAAGGCATATATAAACCATGAGGATTGAGTCGTGACTTAGCTTTTTGACATGTAGTGCATCGAGCAATAAAACGCTCAACATCCCGTCTCATCTTTGGCCAAAAGAAATGTGTAGCAAGTACGTCCTCCGTCTTCTTCACGCCAAAGTGTCACATTAATCCTCCTCCATGCGCCTCCTGCAACAACAAAAGACGAACGGAGCTAGCTGGAATGCATAGCTTGTTAGCACGAAACACAAATCCATCGTTAACGACGAACTTGTTCCACATTCTTCCTTCTTTACAATTCTGCATTACATCTTTAAAATCAGCATCATGCACATATTGATCTTTGATGGTCTCTAAACCAAATATTTTGAAGTCAAGTTGTGAAAGCATAGTATAGCGGTGAGACAATGCATCAGCAATAACATTTTCTTTTCCCTTCTTGTGTTTAATGACATAAGGAAAAGTCTCAATGAATTCAACCCATTTAGCATGTCTACGATTCAGTTTAGCTTGACTTTTAATATGTTTCAAAGATTCATGATCAGAATGTATAACAAATTCTTTGGGCCATAAATAATGTTGCCATGTTTCTAAAGTCCGAACAAGAGCATATAATTCTTTATCATAAGTAGAATAATTCAGACTAGGCCTACTCAATTTTTCAGAAAAGTATGCAACAGGTTTGCCATCTTGTAATAACACACCGCCTAATCCAATTCCACTAGCATCACATTCAAGCTCAAAAGTCTCATTAAAATTAGGAAGTTGGAGTAAAGGAGCATGTGTCAAGTTATCTTTCAATACCGAGAAGGCTTCTTCCTGTGCGGTACCCCAAAGAAAAGGCACATCTTTCTTTGTAAGCTCATTGAGAGGTGGAGCAATGGTGCTGAAGTCTCTCACAAAACGACTATAGAATCCAGCGAGGCCAAGAAAACTCCTCACTTGTGTGACCGTTTTGGGTTGCGGCCAACTCTCAATAGCTTCAATCTTGGCTTTATCAACTTCAATTCCCTGTGGAGTAACAACATAGCCAAGAAAAGATACTCCATCGGTGCAAAAGGTGCACCTCCCAAGGTTACCAAACAAACGTGCATCACGTAGAGCAATAAAAACAACACGTAAATGTTCCAAATGTTCTTCCAAAGATCTGCTATAAATCAATATGTCATCAAAGTAAACTACCACAAATCGTCCAATGAAAGCACGTAAAACTTCGTTCATTAATCTCATGAAAGTACTAGGTGCATTAGTTAACCCAAAAGGCATGACTAAC
The DNA here is from genome assembly GCF_018294505.1 of Triticum aestivum. Lineage (NCBI taxonomy): Eukaryota > Viridiplantae > Streptophyta > Magnoliopsida > Poales > Poaceae > Triticum > Triticum aestivum. The sequence goes on from NW_025228122.1 coordinate 98,301, forward strand.
CACTCATATAATCCAAACTTAGTTTTGAATGCTGTTTTCCATTCATCTCCCAATTTCATACGAATTTGATGGTATCCACTACGCAAATCAACTTTGGAGAATATTGTAGAGCCACTCAATTCATCAAGCATATCATCTAGCCTAGGAATAGGATGACGATAATGAATAGTAATATTATTAATGCCTCTACAATCAACACACATACGTGATGTACCATCCTTTTTCGGCACTAGAATAATAGGAACAGCACAAGGACTAAGGGATTCGTGTATATAACCTTTGTCGAGAAGCTCTTGTACTTGAGGCATAATCTCCTTCGTCTCCTCTGGATTGGTACGGTATGGTGCACGGTTTGACAGTGAAGCACCGGGAATTAAGTCAATCTGATGCTCAATCCCTCGAATAGGCGGTAATCCCGGTGGCACTTCTTGTGGAAAGATGTCAGCGAACTCCTGCAAAATGTTAGTGACAGCAGGAGGCAAAGAGGAAGGCACGTCCTCGAATGAAAATAATGCCTCTTTGCACACAAAAGCATAGCAAACAGATTTGCTGAAATCTAGCTCATCAATATCAGATTTGGTGGCAAATAAACATGCACTTTTCAATTTAATTTCAGAAGCAACACTAGATGATTTATTATTAGGCTTCATTTGTTGCTCAAATTCTTTTGCCACAATCTGATTTTCACTCTTATTCGTCTCCTGTTTTGCTTTATTAGCTCTATTAATATCATCTTTCAAAATGGAATCAGGAGTCATAGGAAGCAAAGTAATATTTTTATCCTTATGAGCAAGAGTATAGTGATTGTTTCTACCATGGTGTACAGAATTTTTATCAAATTGCCATGGTCTACCAAGTAATAAGGAACATGCTTGCATAGGTACCACATCACAATCAACATAATCAGCATATGTAGAGATACTAAAATGCACACGAACAGTACGTGTTACCTTAACCTTGCCGCTGTTGTTGAACCATTGGATGTAGTAAGGATGTGGATGTGGTCTTGTGGTGAGAGAAAGCTTCTCCACCATCTCCATGCTAGCCAAGTTGTTGCAGCTCCCTCCGTCTATGATGAAGCGCACAGAACGTTCCTTCACAACTCCCTTGGTATGGAACAAATTGTGCCTCTGATTTTGCTCAGCTTGTGTGATCTGCACACTCAAAACACGTTGAGCAACTAAACATTCATACCTGTCAGCGTCTTCAGGAGCCATGTATTGCGTCTCATGATCAGAATCATCTCCACCATGTTCTTCACGTGTAATAAGAGCCAAAGTCTCCTCATCATAGTCACTAGCAGACTCATATCCACCATCCGCGGTAGCAATCATCACACGCGGAGATTTGCATTCTCTCGCATAATGACCTCCTCCCTTACCACGATGACAAATAATATCACTTGTGTGCCCTGTTGATGCCATGGAAGAAGAAGAACGCTGTGTAGGCCCCGCAGGTGCGCTCTTGGCAGATAATGGTGGTTGTGCCTGTTTTCTTGTATCACGGCTGGAGGTGGCACCGGATGGAGGTGCTGGTGCAGTTGAAGTAGAAGATGCACGTGGTGTCCATGATGAAGGTCGGCCTGCAGAAAAGTTAGTTCGCCCCATTGCTTGTCGATCCTGCACTTCACGTTCAGCTTTACAAGCAAGATGGAATAAACGAGTGATATTAGTATACTCCTTATAGTCTAGAATGGTCTGAATATCTCTATTTAATCCACCCAGAAAACGTGCAAGCATAGCTTCATTCTCCTCAACAATACCACATCTGATAGAGGCAAAGGTGTCCCGTATTTCGATGAGATGATGGATATCGCTTTGGTGGAAGTAGACTTTGACGATCCAACTACGAACGTGCGAGGACGTCGCGCCTTAGCAATCGCTAAACCAACTCCGAGAGGTTATTGACCACGCCGGAGCACGATCAACCTGACCACGAGGGTCTGTTTCCTGCGAGCAAACGAAGAACAAGCAAGAAACTAAGATTGCAATCTGGATATTGCGAATATAAGATGAAAGATTTATTGATCAAGGTGGGGTTCTGTGACGCCTTTGTCTGGTCGTTGAACACAAACGAAGTACGCGAAGTTGCAGCTATGGCGAACTTTTAATCTAAACAAAACCCAAAGTCTAAACGATGCCCTAAGGGCTGTATATATGGAGGAAGAGGGGGGAATTTCGTGGCCCTTGGTGCAAGGGTCCGAAATCAACCCTATCTCTTGTTTCCCCACACATACGGACTCTAAAAATAGCCTATACTTATGTATTTCGAAATTACATGGGCCTGGCCCAATAATAAGATGACGCAGCACCTAAATTAGCCTCGGGACGAAATTTATGAAGTGGCATCTTGTATATTTCGTCCAAGGCTTCATGCACCCCTTATGGTGGCTTAAAAGTCCTGAAATCATCACTTGTAACTCCGTTCTTGTTCCCCTTGCGCATGCCATCATCTTCATGCTTGTTCTTGCTCCAATGTTCATCCTTCTCCAAGCTAGGCCCTTCATTTGTAAGCAAAACAAATGTATCCAATTTAGGCAGCACCATATTCTCATGAACATTAGAATCATTACCAAGAAACGAAAGTACCTGGTAATTTAGTTCGCGTGCACGAGCTCTAGTAATTGGTCCAGTATGTATAGCAGCAGGGGCTGTGGGTGTAACAATTGTATTGATGTCCTCATCATCCTCCCCTTCTTGAAATGAAGTCGTCCTCGACGGAAGTTCATTTTCCTCACCCAAATAAGGCTTCAAATCTGCAATGTTAAAAGTGGGACTAACCCCAAAATCTGCAGGGAGCTCAAGTTTATATGCATTATCATTTATTTTCTCTAACACCTTAAAGGGACCATCAGCACGTGGCATTAACTTTGATTTGCGCAAATCAGGAAATCTATCCTTACGCAAATGTAACCAAACAAGATCTCCAGGTGCAAACACAACATGTTTTCTACCCTTATCTCCAGCAAGTTTATATTTAGCATTCATGCGCTCAATGTTTTCCTTAGTTAACTCATGCATTTTTAAAGTCAATTCAGCACGTTGTTTAGCATCAAAATTAACCTTCTCCGAAGATGGAAGAGGCAACAAATCAATAGGTGCACGAGGTAGGAAACCATACAGAACTTCAAAAGGGCACATCTTAGTAGTAGAATGCAATGAACGATTATAAGCAAATTCAATATGAGGCAAGCATTCCTCCCACATTTTCTTATTATTCTTCAAAACAGCCCTAAGCATAGTAGACAACGTTCTATTGACTACTTCAGTTTGTCCATCAGTTTGGGGGTGACAAGTAGTACTAAAAAGCAGTTTAGTCCCCAACTTAGCCCATAAACATCTCCAAAAGTGGCTAAGAAATTTAGTATCACGATCTGAAACAATAGTATTTGGCACACCATGCAAGCGAATAATTTCACGAAAGAACAAATCAGCAACATTAACAGCATCATCGCTTTTATGACATGGTATAAAGTGTGCCATTTTCGAGAATCTATCCACGACAACAAATATGCTATCCCTCCCCTTCTTTGTTCGAGGTAAACCTAAAACAAAGTCCATAGATATATCCTCCCAAGGAACACTAGGTACAGGCAAAGGCATATATAAACCATGAGGATTGAGTCGTGTGATAGAGGCGAGGGTGTCCCGATCTTTCGATGAGATGATAACTATCGATTTGGTGGAGACGACTTTGACGATCCGACTACAAACGTGCACGATGTTGCGCCTTAGCAATCGCTAAACCAATCTCCTGAGGTTACTGACGATGCCGGAAGCACGGTCAGCCTGACCACGAAGGTCTATTCCTGCAAGCAATCGAAGAACGAGCAAGAATATGATAAAGCAATCTGAATATCGTAAATATATATGAGGTATTGATAATGGTGGTGATCCAGAAGCGGTCTTGGTCTGGTCGTTGGACACAAACGAAGTACACGAAGTTGCAATGGCTAACTTTTAACTAAACAAATCCCAAGGAAAAGCTACTAGATGGATCTACTTATATAGGAGCAAGGGGTGGCGGCCAAGGAGGTGGGAGGACGTCCCAAGGCAGCCTAAAACTAAATCTAGGTCGTACAAGGCCAATGGGCCCAAGTGGAGTTGATGTAACACCTTTGGACTTGTAGTTTGACTCGGATTCTGCTGCAGCATCAGATTGTTTCATCCACAACTCAACGCTCCGGACGAATTTGAAGGTGATTCCAATTGGGTTGGAAAGTGCACGAAATCTAGTTTCCAACAAAAAAAGAATCACCCAATTCGGAGTCCGTATGAAAAACTTGTGTGCGTTTTGAGTCAGGTATGTCTGTGCAGTCCGAATCTGAATCCAGAACGTGAGAGACTTGGACTCTATCTTCTCTTGGGCCAAAAGTGACGTGAGAGAACTTTTTGGACAGCAAATAAACATCTCTTTCTTCCTTATCTTCATATGTGGATTGTACAAATGTCCCATACACCTGCAATTAGACAAAACACAAAAGTGTGTGAAGTATTTTTGTTCTGGATAACATAAATAGATTATTGAATAGTTTGCACTAGAAATCACCTGACAAATATGCATATATGCAATATTTTTGGTCATATCCAAGGTAGTCATGTCCTCATCACACGTGGCATTAACTTTGATTTGCACAAATCAGGAAATCTATCCTTACGCAAATGTAACCAAACAAGATCTCCAGGTGCAAACACAACATGTTTTCTACCCTTATCTCCAGCAAGTTTATATTTAGCATTCATGCGCTCAATGTTTTCCTTAGTTAACTCATGCATTTTTAAAATCAATTCAGCACGTTGTTTAGCATCAAAATTAACCTTCTCCGAAGATGGAAGAGGCAACAAATCAATAGGTGCACGAGGTAGGAAACCATACACAACTTCAAAAGGGCACATCTTAGTAGTAGAATGCAATGAACGATTATAAGCAAATTCAATATGAGGCAAGCATTCCTCCCACATTTTCTTATTATTCTTCAAAACAGCCCTAAGCATAGTAGACAACGTTCTATTGACTACTTCAGTTTGTCCATCAGTTTGGGGGCGACAAGTAGTACTAAAAAGCAGTTTAGTCCCCAACTTAGCCCATAAACATCTCCAAAAGTGGCTAAGAAATTTAGTATCACGATCTGAAACAATAGTATTTGGCACACCATGCAAGCGAATAATTTCACGAAAGAACAAATCAGCAACATTAACAGCATCATCGCTTTTATGACATGGTATAAAGTGTGCCATTTTCGAGAATCTATCCACGACAACAAATATGCTATCCCTCCCCTTCTTTGTTCGAGGTAAACCTAAAACAAAGTCCATAGATATATCCTCCCAAGGAACACTAGGTACAGGCAAAGGCATATATAAACCATGAGGATTGAGTCGTGACTTAGCTTTTTGACATGTAGTGCAACGAGCAATAAAACGCTCAACATCCCGTCTCATCTTTGGCCAAAAGAAATGTGTAGCAAGTACGTCCTCCGTCTTCTTCATGCCAAAGTGTCCCATTAATCCTCCTCCATGCGCCTCCTGCAACAACAGAAGACGAACGGAGCTAGCTGGAATGCATAGCTTGTTAGCACGAAACACAAATCCATCGTTAACAACAAACTTGTTCCACATTCTTCCTTCTTTACAATTCTGCATTACATCTTTAAAATCAGCATCATGCACATATTGATCTTTGATGGTCTCCAAACCAAATATTTTTAAGTCAAGTTGTGAAAGCATAGTATAGCGACGAGACAATGCATCAGCAATAACATTTTCTTTTCCCTTCTTGTGTTTAATGACATAAGGAAAAGTCTCAATGAATTCAACCCATTTAGCATGTCTACGATTCAGTTTAGCTTGACTTTTAATATGTTTCAAAGATTCATGATCAGAATGTATAACAAATTCTTTGGGCCATAAATAATGTTGCCATGTTTCTAAAGTCCGAACAAGAGCATATAATTCTTTATCATAAGTAGAATAATTCAGACTAGGCCCACTCAATTTTTCAGAAAAGTATGCAACAGGTTTGCCATCTTGTAATAACACACCTCCTAATCCAATTCCACTAGCATCACATTCAAGCTCAAAAGTCTTATTAAAATCAGGAAGTTGGAGTAAAGGAGCATGTGTCAACTTATCTTTCAATACCGTGAAGGCTTCTTCCTGTGCGGTACCCCAAAGAAAAGGCACATCTTTCTTTGTAAGCTCATTGAGAGGTGCAGCAATGGTGCTGAAATCTCTCACAAAACACCTATCGAATCCAGCGAGGCCAAGAAAACTCCTCACTTGTGTGACCGTTTTGGGCTGCGGCCAACTCTCAATAGCTTCAATCTTGGCTTTATCAACTTCAATTCCCTGTGGAGTAACAACATAGCCAAGAAAAGATACTCGGTCGGTGCAAAAGGTGCACTTCCCAAGGTTACCAAACAAACGTGCATCACGTAGAGCAATAAAAACAGCACGTAAATGTTCCAAATGTTCCTCCAAAGATCTGCTATAAATCAATATGTCATCAAAGTAAACTACCACCAATCGTCCAATGAAAGCACGTAAAACTTCGTTCATTAATCTCATGAAAGTACTAGGTGCATTAGTTAACCCAAAAGGCATGACTAACCACTCATATAATCCAAACCTAGTTTTGAATGCTGTTTTCCCTTCATCTCCCAATTTCATACGAATTTGATGGTATCCACTACGCAAATCAACTTTGGAGAATATTGTAGAGCCACTCAATTCATCAAGCATATCATCTAGCCTAGGAATAGGATGACGATAACGAATAGTAATATTATTAATGCCTCTACAATCAACACACATACGTGATGTACCATCCTTTCTCGGCACTAGAATAATAGGAACAGCACAAGGACTAAGGGATTCGCATATATAACCTTTGTCGAGAAGCTCTTGTACTTGACGCATAATCTCCTTCGTCTCCTCTGGATTGGTACGGTATGGTGCACGGTTTGGCAGTGAAGCACCGGGAATTAAGTCAATCTGATGCTCAATCCCTCGAATAGGCGGTAATCCCGGTGGCACGTCTTGTAGAAAGACGTCAGCGAACTCCTGCAAAATGTTAGTGACAGCAGGAGGCAAAGAGGAAGGCACGTCCTCGAATGAAAATAATGCCTCTTTGCACACAAAAGCATAGCAAACAGATTTGCTGAAATCTAGCTCATCAATATCAAATTTGGTGGCAAATAAACATGCACTTTTCAATTTAATTTCAGAAGCAACACTAGATGGTTTATTATTAGGCTTCATTTGTTGCTCAAATTCTTTTGCCACAATCTGATTTTCACTCTTATTCTTCTCCTGTTGTGCTTTATTAGCTCTATTAATATCATCTTTCAAAATGGAATCAGGAGTCATAGGAAGCAAAGTAATATTTTTATCCTTATGAACAAGAGTATAGTGATTGTTTCTACCATGGTGTACAGAATTTTTATCAAATTGCCATGGTCTACCAAGTAATAAGGAACATGCTTGCATAGGTACCACATCACAATCAACATAATCAGCATATGTAGATGATGAGGACATGACTACCTTGGATATGACCAAAAATATTGCATATATGCATATTTGTCAGGTGATTTCTAGTGCAAACTATTCAATAATCTATTTATGTTATCCAGAACAAAAATACTTCACACACTTTTGTGTTTTGTCTAATTGCAGGTGTATGGGACATTTGTACAATCCACATATGAAGATAAGGAAGAAAGAGATGTTTATTTGCTGTCCAAAAAGTTCTCTCACGTCACTTTTGGCCCAAGAGAAGATAGTCCAAGTCTCTCACGTTCTGGATTCAGATTCGGACTGCACAGACATACCTGACTCAAAACAGACACAAGTTTTTCATACGGACTCCGAATTGGGTGATTCTTTTTTTGTTGGAAAATAGATTTCGTGCACTTTCCAACCCAATTGGAATCACCTTCAAATTCGTCCGGAGCGTTGAGTTGTGGACGAAACAATCTGATGCTGCAGCAGAATCCGAGTCAAACTACAAGTCCAAAGGTGTTACATCACCTCCACTTGGGCCCATTGGCCTTGTACGACCTAGATTTAGTTTTAGGCTGCCTTGGGACGTCCTCCCACCTCCTTGGCCGCCACCCCTTGCTCCTATATAAGTAGATCCATCTAGTAGCTTTTCCTTGGGATTTGTTTAGTTAAAAGTTAGCCAGTGCAACTTCGTGTACTTCGTTTGTGTCCAACGACCAGACCAAGACCGCTTACGGATCCCCACCATTATCAATACTTCATATATATTCGCAATATTTAGATTGCTTTATCATATTCTTGCTCGTTCTTCGATTGCTTGCAGGAATAGACCTTCGTGGTCAGGTTGATCGTGCTCCAGCGTGGTCAATAACCTCTCGGAGTTGGTTTAGCGATTGCTAAGGCGCAACGTCGTGCACGTTTGTAGTCGGATCGTCAAAGTCGTCTCCACCAAATCGATAGTTATCATCTCATCGAAAGATCGGGACACCCTCGCCTCTATCAGGTATGGTGCACGGTTTGGCAGTGAAGCACCGGGAATTAAGTCAATCTGATGCTCAATCCCTCGAATAGGCGGTAATCCCGGTGGCACGTCTTGTGGAAAGACGTCAGCGAACTCCTGCAAAATGTTAGTGACAGCAGGAGGCAAAGAGGAAGGCACGTCCTCGAATGAAAATAATGCCTCTTTGCACACAAAAGCATAGCAAACAGATTTGCTGAAATCTAGCTCATCAATATCAGATTTGGTGGCAAATAAACATGCACTTTTCAATTTAATTTCAGAAGCAACACTAGATGGTTTATTATTAGGCTTCATTTGTTGCTCAAATTCTTTTGCCACAATCTGATTTTCACTCTTATTCTTTTCCTGTTGTGCTTTATTAGCTCTATTAATATCATCTTTCAAAATGGAATCAGGAGTCATAGGAAGCAAAGTAATATTTTTATCCTTATGAACAAGAGTATAGTGATTGTTTCTACCATGGTGTACAGAATTTTTATCAAATTGCCATGGTCTACCAAGTAATAAGGAACATGCTTGCATAGGTACCACATCACAATCAACATAATCAGCATATGTAGAGATACTAAAATGCACACGAACAGTACGCGTTACCTTAACCTTGCCGCTGTTGTTGAACCATTGGATGTAGTAAGGATGTGGATGTGGTCTTGTGGTGAGAGAAAGCTTCTCCACCATCTCCATGCTAGCCAAGTTGTTGCAGCTCCCTCCGTCTATTATGACGCGCACAGAACGTTCCTTCACAACTCCCTTGGTATGGAACAAATTGTGCCTCTGATTTTGCTCAGCTTGTGTGACCTGCACACTCAAAACACGTTGAGCAACTAAACATTCATACCTGTCAGCGTCTTCAGGAGCCATGTATTGCGTCTCATGATCAGAATCATCTCCACCATGTTCTTCACGTGTAATAAGAGCCAATGTCTCCTCATCATAGTCACTAGCGGACTCATATCCACCATCCGCGGTAGCAATCATCACACGCGGAGATTTGCATTCCCTCGCATAATGACCTCCTCCCTTACAACGATGACAAATAATATCACTTGTGTGCCCTGTTGGTGCCATGGAAGAAGAAGAACGCTGTGCAGGCCCCGCAGGTGCGCTCTTGGCAGATAATGGTGGTTGTGCCTGTTTTCTTGTATCACGCCTGGAGGAGGCACGTGACTGAGGTGCTGGTGCCGTTGAAGTAGAAGATGCACGTGGTGTCCATGATGAAGGTCGGCCTGCAGAAAAGTTAGTTCGCCCCAATGCTTGTCGATCCTGCACTTCACGTTCAGCTTTACAAGCAAGATGGAATAAACGAGTGATATTAGTATACTCCTTATAGTCTAGAATGGTCTGAATCTCTCTATTTAATCCACCCAGAAAACGTGCAAGCATAGCTTCATTCTCCTCAACAATACCACATCTAATCATGCCAGTTTGTAATTCCTGATAATATTCTTCTACGGAATTTTTCCCTTGTCTTAAACGCTGCAATTTTTGAAGCAATTCACGTTGATAATATGGTGGAACCCAACGCGTACGCATAGCAGTTTTCAAAGCAGCCCAAGTAGTTGGAATAGGATATAATCTACAATGTTCAGACCACCATACACATGCAAAACTAGTGAAAGCACAAACAGCAGCAGCAACTCCTCTCTCCTCAGGATATTGTAAACATGTAAATCGTTGTTCAGTTTCTAACTCCCAAGTAAGATATATATCAGGAACATATCTACCCTCAAATGGTGGAATATTCAATTTCAGTTTAGGAATATGGACATCATCTCGTACCTGAGGTGGTGGTGCAGGCCTACCATTACGAATATATACCTGAGGTCGACCTGCTGGTGGTGGTACAGGTGGCTGCACGTAGTGCTGATTTTGATCAACCTCATCCTCATAATCTCCCACATAATCATCCTCCTCCGCATCAGCAGCAGGAGCCACAGAAGTATCAACAGCAGCACCAACAGTTTGGCCAAACGCAAGAGGAACACGGCTTGCTCGGCGGAGGTCTGTTTCGCGACGTGGAGGTAGTCGTTGTTGTTGTTGTTGTTGGAGAGGTGCGTTAGGTGCAGCGGGTGGTGGTGGTGGAAGATGCGCGAGCAATTCATTAAACTTGTTATCGAGCTTTATTTCGAACGTCTTCTCAAGGCCAGTTATCTTCTCCATGGCCTCTTCAGAATTGTTCAGCACATCTTGCACCTGTTCAGTCATCATTTGTTGAAACTTATCATGAAGCTCCTTGTTCGATAAATTCTCCCAGTCAATCTCGTCGGCTTGTGATCCTGGCATGGTTAGCAGCAATAGAAACACACAAGAATATGATCCTACAGACTACGAACAAGTGGTGCTGGTGGGTGTCACAAATCCGTCAAGCAAAACTCAAATTCTTACCAGTTCTTACCCAGCAACAGGCGGTGATCGGCAACCGTTGTAGTCAAAACTCTCAAAGCTTGGATAGAGCGATTACCAGGGAGAGTCAAACGCACGACGTAGATGTATGTGGAGCTGGGAAGGCTTATAATATGGTAGCAAAAAGGGTCAGCAATAATCAATTCAGAGATGCAAAGTTGAATAAACGCTCAACGACGGTACTGTGCTGGTCCTAGGCTAGACTGTGCTAGAGACGCGAGCCTAGAACACCAACAAAATCACGGCGCGGCACGTAAACAAGGGAGGAGCACACTCTGAATTTTTTTTTCTTTTTTTTGCACTTTTTTTCCTCTTTTTTTTTGCTCCGCAACAAATTTTTTTGAAAAAGTCTACAAATGGTCTAAAAACTGCCTAGCCAGAATTTTCCAGACTTAGTTTTTTTTTTGAAGTTGGAACTATTTTTCTTCTGCGGATGGCTCGGAAGTTGGGGAGTCCTTCTCTGTCACGACTCGGAGTATCGCGTGATCTGGAAATCGAGAACAATGCAACAATTACTGGACTCGGACTAGAACTGGTGGCGGAGATGAATCTGGTGGAACACGGACAGGTGGCGGATATATGTTGCAGGTGAACTCGGATTGGCGTGATGGCGGCGGATATGTGGTGGCGTATATGGATTCGGATTGGCGGTGAATATGTGGTGGTGGTATATGGCAACAGCGACGATGATGATGCTGTGGTGATATATGGTAGCGGCGACGTGACAACCTGTGAACAGAACTCGAAACTCTAAAAGACTAGACGCTAAGACCAGCAACTAGACACGACGATGCAACCGCAAATTCAACAAAGCAAAACCCTAAAAAGATTATGCAAAGGCTCAGATTGGTTCGGATATGATGAACTAACCCTAATTTTTTTTTGGCTTTTTCGTGGACTATAGGTATGAAGAACAGACTCGATCTAAACTACGAAAAACTGTAAAATCTCATCGAGCAACCTGGAAATCTGATACCACTTGATAGAGGCAAAGGTGTCCCGTCTTTCGATGAGATGATGCATATCGCTTTGGTGGCAGTCGACTTTGACGATCCGACTACGAACGTGCGAGGACGTCGCGCCTTAGCAATCGCTAAACCAACTCCGAGAGGTTATTGACCACGCCGGAGCACGATCAACCTGACCACGAGGGTCTGTTTCCTGCGAGCAAACGAAGAACAAGCAAGAAACTGAGATTGCAATCTGGATATTGCGAATATAAGATGAAAGCTTTATTGATCAAGGTGGGGTTCTGTGACGCCTTTGTCTGGTCGTTGAACACAAACGAAGTACGCGAAGTTGCAGCTATGGCGAACTTTTAATCTAAACAAAACCCAAGGAAAAGCTACTAGATGGATCTACTTATATAGGAGCAAGGGGTGGCGGCCAAGGAGGTGGGAGGACGTCCCAAGGCAGCCTTAAACTAAATCTAGGTCGTACAAGGCCAATGGGCCCAAGTGGAGGTGATGTAACACCTTTGGACTTGTAGTTTGACTCGGATTCTGCTGCAGCATCAGATTGTTTCGTCCACAACTCAACGCTCCGGACGAATTTGAAGGTGATTCCAATTGGGTTGTAAAGTGCACGAAATCTAGTTTCCAAAAAAAAAAAAAAGAATCACCCAATTCGGAGTCCGTATGAAAAACTTGTGTGTGTTTTGAGTCAGGTGTGTTTGTGCAGTCCGAATCTGAATCCAGAACATGAGAGACTTGGACTCTATCTTCTCGTGGGCCAAAAGTGACGTGAGAGAACTTTTTGGACAACAAATAAACATCTCTTTCTTCCTTATCTTCATATGTGGATTGTACAAATGTCCCATACACCTGCAATTAGACAAAACACAAAAGTGTGTGAAGTATTTTTGTTCTGGATAACATAAATAGATTATTGAATAGTTTGCACTAGAAATCACCTGACAAATATGCATATATGCAATATTTTTGGTCATATCCAAGGTAGTCATGTCCTCATCATCCTCCCCTTCTTGAAAATAAAGCCGTCCTCGGCGTTGCTTAATCTGAAATGTGGCTAACAAAAGAGACAAGGTGTACATGTTGTATATGTATATGTCATCCATTTTTACTTCCCTTGATTTTTGCATATATGACACATGAATAGATGAGTAACTTGCATAGTTCATAAAATCTAAAGCCAAAAAATTAGCACAAGAAGTAGAAGACATGAAAATATTGCAACTCAGTTTGCACATATAAGTGAAGCTCTTATTCATTTCAAAAGATTGACAATGTTCATCATTAAACCATCCCAACATTGGTGAATAAACCTTACTTGCATCAAATTTACATGCTACAACATGCTTAAATAAGCAAACATGCAATAAGTCATTCAACACAGAATCATCACCAAGATTAGAGGTCATATCAAAATGATTAAACATTAGTTCTTTTGCATCAATAGTTAATTCAATGGGTGCACTCAAAATTGTTGGTATTTCAGTTGTTTGATCACATGGCAAAGTCAAATTATCAACGTAGTCCTCTAAAATAGGTGGTGTGATCAAAGTAGTGGGTAGCTCATCAGATGGTGCATTCAAATTGACAAGGCATTCATCATTCTCATGTAGAGATGGAAGATCAGTACCTTTGTCATTACCTCTTATGATCAACTCAGATGATGTAGCCACTCTCGGGGGCGATGTGTCACATGGTGGAGGTGATGTAGTCCTCACAACAACGGATGTGGTTGTCATAGTATATGCCTAGTAGTTGAAGGAACAATCATATCAACTCTTGGAATGTGCACCGTGCGCTTGTTCTCCTCGTGGCCAACACGTCGTTTTATTTCCTATTCAGCTTTGCAAGCAAGATGAAACAAATGGTTCATAGGATAACACTCTTCATGAATTAGTATCTCTTGAATATCACGGTTTAATCCTCCCCAAAATCTATCCATAAAATCATCTTCACTTTCTTCTAAAGAGGAATGCAACAAGGTAGTTTGTAAATCATCATAATATTTTGTTACAGTTTCACTACCTTGTTTTAAGTGTTGCAACTTCTTAATCATGTCACGAGTATAATAAGCAGGGACAAAAGTATGTCGCATGGCAAGTTTCAAATCATCCCAAGTAGTAGGTATATAATCAGGGTGTAACCGACAATATTCACTCCACCAAACCAAAGCATAACCAGTGAAAGAACCAACCGCAACCTTAACCTTTTTATGTTCATCGAAATTATGGGAAGCAAATATATTTTTTATGTCGAACTCCCATTCAATATATAAAGCAGGTTTAAAACGGCCATTAAATGGTGGTATAGATACATTAACCTAATCATGTGCATTTGGATGTTTGTGCACCTCTCGTGACGGTTGTGGTATTTGCAAAGGTGGTGGCACGTCTCCCGCGATCGACAAAGCCCATGAATTGACTCTAGATCCTGTCATGATTAGTAGAACAAGAAACAAAACCCAAAAATAATGTTCCTATAACTACTAGGATGTGGTGGTAAAACGCTCACAGTAAAGCAAATATCAATGTCTTACAAGTTCTTACCATGCAGCAGGCGGTGATCGGCAACCAGCGGTGTCAAGTAACTCCGAATATTGAGTAAAGCGATTACCAGGGGAGCGTACGTATACACGGTGTAGAAATATGTGGAGCTGGGTTGGCTATATATGGTAGCAAAAGATTAGCAATAATCAATTCAAAGATGCAATGTTGAATAAACGCTCAACGACGGTACTGTGCTGGTCCTAGGCTAGACCGGACTAGAGACGCGAGCCTAGAACACTAATGAGGTCACGTCGTAGCACAACTAGCATCAATGAAGGATACTAAGTAGCTCTTGACAGCAAGATATAAGTGAAGATCACAACGGCAGTAAAGATAATGAGGTGAAACAACAGCCAAGCAGGATATATCAACAACTTTGTCTCCAACTTTCCTCTGAAAAAGTTTGTGCCGATTTTTTTGTTTTTTTTCTTCTTTTTTTTTCCTCACACTTTTTTTTCTTTCTCTCCTTTTTTTCTCTCTGACTTTTTTTTCTCCTTTTTTTTCTCGTTTTTTTCTCTCTTTTTTTCTCCCTCTTTCCAAAACAAACTAGATAAGATGTAGATTGGATCAAGTGAAGATGTGAACAATCTCAACTATTATTATGACAATGAATGGTGGGTAGCACGTGGTGGAAATTGATGGATGGGTGGTGGACAGCGGAAGAGATAATGATGCAGCGGTGGCGTGACTAATGTGAACAGAACTCGAAACTCTAAACGAACTAGACACTAAGACCAGCAACTCGACACGACGATGCAACCGATAATTCAACTATGCAAGCAATGAAAAGAAAATTGCAAAGGCTCAGACTGGCTTGGACCAAGGATGAATAGATCTAACTCTTTTTTGTGGCTTTTTCTTGGACAATAGGTAAGAAAATAAATCTAATCTAGGAAAACTGGAAATTCTCACCGAGCAACCTGAAAACTGATACCACTTGATAGAGGCGAGGGTCCCGATCTTTCGATGAGATGATAACTATCGATTTGGTGGAGACGACTTTGACGATCCGACTACAAACGTGCACGACGTTGCGCCTTAGCAATCGCTAAACCAATCTCCTGAGGTTACTGACGATGCTGGAAGCACGGTCAACCTGACCACGAAGGTCTATTCCTGCAAGCAATCGAAGAACGAGCAAGAATATGATAAAGCAATCTGAATATTGCAAATATATATGAAGTATTGATAATGGTGGGGATCCGGAAGCGGTCTTGGTCTGGTCGTTGGACACAAACGAAGTACACGAAGTTGCAATGGCTAACTTTTAACTAAACAAATCCCAAGGAAAAGCTACTAGATGGATCTACTTATATAGGAGCAAGGGGTGGCGGCCAAGGAGGTGGGAGGACGTCCCAAGGCAGCCTAAAACTAAATCTAGGTCGTACAAGGCCAATGGGCCCAAGTGGAGGTGATGTAACACCTTTGGACTTGTAGTTTGACTCGGATTCTGCTGCAGCATCAGATTGTTTCGTCCACAACTCAACGCTCCGGACGAATTTGAAGGTGATTCCAATTGGGTTGGAAAGTTCACGAAATCTAGTTTCCAACAAAAAAAGAATCACCCAATTCGGAGTCCGTATGAAAAACTTGTGTGCGTTTTGAGTTGGGTGTGTCTGTGCAGTCCGAATCTGAATCCAGAACGTGAGAGACTTGGACTCTATCTTCTCTTGGGCCAAAAGTGACGTGAGAGAACTTTTTGGACAGCAAATAAACATCTCTTTCTTCCTTATCTTCATATTTGGATTGTACAAATGTCCCATACACCTGCAATTAGACAAAACACAAAAGTGTGTGAAGTATTTTTGTTCTGGATAACATAAATAGATTATTGAATAGTTTGCACTAGAAATCACCTGACAAATATGCATATATGCACTATTTTTGGTCATATCCAAGGTAGTCATGTCCTCATCATCCTCCCCTTCTTGAAAATAAAGCCGTCCTCGGCGTTGCTTAATCTGAAATGTGGCTAACAAAAGAGACAAGGTGTACATGTTGTATATGTATATGTCATCCATTTTTACTTCCCTTGATTTTTGCATATATGACACATGAATAGATGAGTAACTTGCATAGTTCATAAAATCTAAAGCCAAAAAATTAGCACAAGAAGTAGAAGGCATGAAAATATTGCAACTCAGTTTGCACATATAAGTGAAGCTCTTATTCATTTCAAAAGATTGACAATGTTCATCATTAAACCATCCCAACATTGGTGAATAAACCTTACTTGCATCAAATTTACATGCTACAACATGCTTAAATAAGCAAACATGCAATAAGTCATTCAACACAGAATCATCACCAAGATTAGAGGTCATATCAAAATGATTAAACATTGGTTCTTTTGCATCAATAGTTAATTCAATGGGTGCACTCAAAATTGTTGGTATTTCAGTTGTTTGATCACATGGCAAAGTCAAATTATCAACGTAGTCCTCTAAAATAGGTGGTGTGATCAAAGTAGTGGGTAGCTCATCAGATGGTGCATTCAAATTGACAAGCCATTCATCATTCTCATGTAGAGATGGAATATCAGTACCTTTGTCATTACCTCTTATGATCAACTCAGATGATGTAGCCACTCTCGGGGGCGATGTGTCACATGGTGGAGGTGATGTAGTCCTGACAACAATGGATGTGGTTGTCATAGTATGCCTAGTAGTTGAAGGAACAATCATATCAACTCTTGGAATGTGCACCGTGCGCTTGTTCTCCTCGTGGCCAACACGTCGTTTTATTTCCTGTTCAGCTTTGCAAGCAAGATGAAACAAATGGTCCATAGGATAACACACTTCATGAATTAGTATCTCTTGAATATCACGGTTTAATCCTCCCCAAAATCTATCCATAAAATCATCTTCACTTTCTTCTAAAGAGGAATGCAATAAGGTAGTTTGTAAATCATCATAATATTTTGTTACAGTTTCACTACCTTGTTTTAAGTGTTGCAACTTCTTAATCATCTCACAAGTATAATAAGCAGGGACGAAAGTATGTCGCATGGCAAGTTTCAAATCATCCCAAGTAGTAGGTATATAATCAGGGTGTAACCGACAATATTCACTCCACCAAACCAAAGCATAACCAGTGAAAGAACCAACCGCAACCTTAACCTTTTTATGTTCATTGAAATTATGGGAAGCAAATATATTTTTTATGTCGAACTCCCATTCAATATATAAAGCAGGTTTAAAACAGCCATTAAATGGTGGTATAGATACATTAACCTGATCATGTGCATTTGGATGTTTGTGCACCTCTCGTGACGGTTGTGGTATTTGCAAAGGTGGTGGCACGTCTCCCGCGATCGACAAAGCCCATGAATTGACTCTGGATCCTGTCATGATTAGTATAACAAGAAACAAAACCCAAAAATAATGTTCCTATAACTACTAGGATGTGGTGGGAAAACGCTCACAGTAAAGCAAATATCAATGTCTTACAAGTTCTTACCATGCAGCAGGCGGTGATCGGCAACCAGCGGTGTCAAGTAACTCCGAATATTGAGTAAAGCAATTGTCAGGGGAGCGTACGTATACACGGTGTAGACATATGTGGAGCTGGGTTGGCTATATATGGTAGCAAAAGATTAGCAATAATCAATTCAAAGATGCAATGTTGAATAAACGCTCAACGACGGTACTGTGCTGGTCCTAGGCTAGACCGTACTAGAGACGTGAGCCTAGAACACTAATGAGGTCACGGCATAGCACAACTAGCATCAATGAAGGATACTAAGTAGCTCTTAACAGCAAGATATAAGTGAAGATCACAACGGCAGTGAAGATAATGATGAAAAACAACTGCCAAGCAGGATATACAACAACTCTCTCTCCAACTTTCCTCTTGAAAAGTTTGAGACAATTTTCTGATAAATTCTTTCAAAGAATGCTACTAACTCAAGCTTTCCAATGCAAAAAGAATCACTCAATTCCGAGTTGATATGAGGAGTCAAAGAATTCTAAAACTGGCCTGAAAAATTGGAACAAGTTGTGTTCACGAACTTCGGAGGGCAAAAAGACCTATTTAGAAGCCGATTTTGAGGTGTCAAATATTGAAATAGCTTCTGCAACTATTTAGATGCGGCTCGTCAGTATCTTCAATTTGAGTACTCACGGAGCCAAAACTGACTTCGTATGAGGAAGATACACCTGTTTTACTGAACAGTGCGCAAAACAGATTCCAATCCGAATTCAGGTACGAGATTGATTCTAGATAGATCCAATTTTTTTTTCTCCTCTCTTTTTTTTTCTCACACTTTTTTTTCTTTTCCTTTCTTTTTTTTTCTCTGACTTTTTTTTTACTTTTTTTTCTCTCGTTTTTTTTCTCTATCTTTTTTTTCTCTCTCCCTCTTTCCAAAACAAACTAGATAAGATGTAGATTGGATCAAGCGAAGATGGGAACGATCTCAACTATGATTATGACAATGAACGGTGGGTAGCACGTGGAGGAAATTGATGGATGGGTGGTGGACAGCGAAAGGGATAACGATGCAGCGGCGACGTGACTAATGTGAACAGAACCCGAAACTCTAAACGACCTAGACACTAAGACCAGCAACTCGACACGACGATGCAACCGATAATCCAACTATGCAAGCAATGAAAAGAAAATTGCAAAGGCTCAGACTGGCTTGGACAAAGGATGAATAGATCTAACTCTTTTTTGTGGATTTTTCTTGGACAATAGGTAAGAAAATAAATCTAATCTAGGAAAACTGGAAATTCTCACCGAGCAACCTGAAAACTGATACCACTTGATAGAGGCAAAGGTGTCCCGTCTTTCGATGAGATGATGGATATCGCTTTGGTGGAAGTCGACTTTGACGATCCAACTACGAACGTGCGAGGACGTCGCGCCTTAGCAATCGCTAAACCAACTCCGAGAGGTTATTGACCACGCCGGAGCACGATCAACCTGACCACGAGGGTCTGTTTCCTGCGAGCAAACGAAGAACAAGCAAGAAACTAAGATTGCAATCTGGATATTGCGAATATAAGATGAAAGCTTTATTGATCAAGGTGGGGTTCTGTGACGCCTTTGTCTGGTCGTTGAACACAAACGAAGTACGCGAAGTTGCAGCTATGGCGAACTTTTAATCTAAACAAAACGCAAGGAAAAGCTACTAGATGGATCTACTTATATAGGAGCAAGGGGTGGCGGCCAAGGAGGTGGGAGGACGTCCCAAGGCAGCCTTAAACTAAATCTAGGTCGTACAAGGCCAATGGGGCCAAGTGGAGGTGATGTAACACCTTTGGACTTGTAGTTTGACTCGGATTCTGCTGCAGCATCAGATTGTTTCCTCCACAACTCAACGCTCCGGACGAATTTGAAGGTGACTCCAATTGGGTTGGAAAGTGCACGAAATCTAGTTTCCAACAAAAAAAGAATCACCCAATTCGGAGTCCGTATGAAAAACTTGTGTGCGTTTTGAGTCAGGTGTGTCTGTGCAGTCCGAATCTGAATCCAGAACGTGAGAGACTTGGACTCTATCTTCTCTTGGGCCAAAAGTGACGTGAGAGAACTTTTTGGACAGCAAATAAACATCTCTTTCTTCCTTATCTTCATATGTGGATTGTACAAATGTCCCATACACCTGCAATTAGACAAAACACAAAAGTGTGTGAAATATTTTTGTTCTGGATAACATAAATAGATTATTGAATAGTTTGCACTAGAAATCACCTGACAAATATGCATATATGCAATATTTTTGGTCATATCCAAGGTAGTCATGTCCTCATCAGGAGCTGTCGGACGTCCGGTGTCCTCCGGTCGTCCACTGGTTCTGCTCTGTGATGGGGGTGCCGGACGTCCGGAGGCTCCGGACTTCTGCTGATGTTGGCTAGGGTGCTGGTGCGCCGGTCGTCCGGTCCGGACCGGACGTCCGCTTGTTCGTTTCGGGTGCAGGGGCACCGGTCGTCCGGTCTGGGCCGGACGTCCGCTGGCTGGGGCTATGTCGGTGTCAAAACCGGCGGACCTCGGGTAGGGGGTCCCGAACTGTGCGTCTAGGCGGATGGTAACAGGAGACAAGGGACACGATGTTTTTACCCAGGTTCGGGCCCTCTCGATGGAGGTAAAACTCTACTCCTGCTTGATTAATATTGATGATATGGGTAGTACAAGAGTAGATCTACCACGAGATCAAGGAGGCTAAACCCTAGAAGCTAGCCTATGATATGATTGTTGTATGGTGAGGTTGTCCTACGGACTATAACCCTCCGGTTTAAATAGACATCGGATAGGGTTAGGGTTACACAGAGTCGGTTACAATGGTAGGAGATCTTGAATATCCGCATCGCCAAGCTTGCCTTCTACGCCAAGGAAAGTCCCATCCGGACACGGGACAAAGTCTTCAATCGTGTATCTTCATAGTCCTGGAGTCCGACTGAAGGTATAGTCCGGCTACCCGAACACCCCCTAATCCAGCACTCCCTCAGTAGCCCCTGAACTAGGCTTCAATGACGACGAGTCCGGCGCGCAGATTGTCTACGGCATTGCAAGGCGGGTCCTCCTCCAAGTCCTTCAAGAAGATTTTAAACACCAAGGATAGTGTCCGGCTCTACAAAATAAGTTCCCCATATTGCCATAGAGAGAATAATATCAACACAAATCTAATCTGCTGACGTATTCCGCAGCGTGACATCACACTACGGCCAAGTCCTTTACTCGAATCGTTTTTACTTTTCCACCTCAGCACGTTTAGCGAGGCGGTTTCCTTGGCACGTCTTGTCAAAGCAGAGATCGTGTGCCCCCTTTTACGGGATTCTCATCAATATGGACGTGGGTAACCCAACTACACCATTTATCACAGCGCTTGGGAGGCAAGCGAGTTTTACTAGGCTGGTGGGGACGCACAACCGCATCTGCCCATATAAGGGGATAAGGATCCACCTTTTTACCTACGCCTTCTTCCTCCTTTGCCTATCCATCTCCTGCGCACTCGAGCTCCAGCGCCCAAGCCCGCGCTTCCTACCTCAACCTCCTCCAGCAATGTCCGGAGCGGGAGGGCCATGTCAAAAAGCTAAGGAAGGCCGGATACTTGTCCAAGGACATCGCGCACCGGCTTCCCGAGGAAGGGCAGCTTCTCCCCACCCCAAGGCCCCATGAGAGGGTAGTATTCCTTCCCCACTTCCTCCGCGGACTGGGTTTCCCACTCCACCCATTTGTCCGGGGGCTCATGTTCTACTATGGCCTGGATTTCCACGATCTGGCCCCGAACTTCGTCCTCAACATCTCGGCCTTTGTCGTCGTGTGTGAGGCTTTCCTCCGCATCCGCCCCCATTTTGGCCTCTGGCTCAAGACCTTCAATGTCAAGCCCAAGGTGGTGCGCGGCAGCTAGGCGGAGTGCGGAGGCGCCATGGCGGGCAAGATGGCCAACGTCCTATGGCTCGAGGGCTCCTTCGTGGAGACCCTGAAGGGGTGGCAATCATGGTGGTTTTACATTACCGAGCCGCGCGATTTAAAATGGATCGCAGCCCCCGAGTTCCGATCCGGACCCCCACGCGGCTTATGTCCTGGAAAGAGACGGGCCTGTCGTGGGGCGACGAAAAAGAGGTGACCGGATTGCAGACATGCATCCAGTCCCTGGTGATCAAGCCGATCAAGCTTGTCAATGTAGTCCAGGCTATGCTCGTCTGCCGGATCCTCCCATGTCAACAATGGGGCTTTAATCTGTGGGAGTTCGACCCGGTGCAGCACCAAACCCTTAACCGGCTCTTCGACACGACGTGTGAAGACGTCTGGAAGGTGCTAACCAAAGGCACCGAGGCTCCCATGATGAGGACATCAATACAATTGTTACACCCACAGCCCCTGCTGCTATACATATTGGACCAATTACTAGAGCTCGTGCACGCCAACTAAATTACCAGGTACTTTCGTTTCTTGGTAATGATTCTAATGTTCATGAGAATATGATGCTGCCTAAATTGGATACATTTGTTTTGCTTACAAATGAAGGGCCTAGCTTGGAGAAGGATGAACATTGGAGCAAGAACAAGCATGGAGATGATGGCATGCGCAAGGGGAACAAGAACGGAGTTACAAGTGATGATTTCAGGACTTTGAAGCCACCATAATGGGTGCATGAAGCCTTGGACGAAATATACAAGATGCCACTTCATAAATTTCGTCCCGAGGCTATTTTAGGTGCTGCGTCACCTTATTATTGGGCCAGGCCCATGTAATTTCGAAATACATAAGTATAGGCTATTTTTAGAGTCCGTATGTGTGGGGAAACAAGAGATAGGGTTGATTTCAGACCCCTCCACCAAGGGCCACGAAATTCCCCCCTCTTCCTCCATATATACAGCCCTTAGGGCATCGTTTAGACTTTGGGATTTGTTTAGTTAAAAGTTTAGCCATTGCAACTTCGTGTACTTCGTTTGTGTCCAACGACCAGACCAAGACCGCTTACGGATCCCCACCATTATCAATACCTCATATATATTTGCAATATTCAGATTGCTTTATCATATTCTTGCTCGTTCTTCGATTGCTTGCAGGAATAGACCTTCGTGGTCAGGCTGACCGTGCTTCCGGCATCGTCAGTAACCTCAGGAGATTGGTTTAGCGATTGCTAAGGCGCAACGTCGTGCACGTTTGTAGTCGGATCGTCAAAGTCGTCTCCACCGAATCGATAGTTATCATCTCATCGAAAGATCGGGACCCTCGCCTCTATCAAGTGGTATCAGATTTCCAGGTTGCTCGGTGAGATTTTACAGTTTTTCGTAGTTTAGATCGAGTCTGTTCTTCATACCTACAATCCATGAAAAAGCCACAAAAAAAAATTAGGGTTAGTTCATCATATCCGAACCAATCTGAGCCTTTGCATAATCTTTTTAGGCTTTTGCTTTGTTGAATTTGCGGTTGCATCATCGTGTCTAGTTGCTGGTCTTAGAGTCTAGTCTTTTAGAGTTTCGAGTTCTGGTCATAAGTTGTCACGCCGCCGCCGCACCATCATCATCGCCCCTGCCATCTACCACCACCGCTTATCCGCCACCGCTCCGAATCCGTATCCATATACCACCACCGATTCATATCCATATACTACCACCGCTACCACCACCGCTGCCATATACCACCACCATATATCCACCACCAATCCGAGTTCCTTGCATATTAGGTTTGTTTTCGAGATCCATCTAGATTCCGATTCGTGTTTCCTTGCCGGAGTAGGTTTCGGAAAAAAAAAAGAGTCGGGTAGCCACGCTCCGTTTAGGCCCAAAATTTTTCGAAAACGCATTTTTCGAAAAAAATTCTGGCTATCCTATTTTTAGGTGTTTCTGAGTTGATGAGGACATGACTACCTTGGATATGACTAAAAATATTGCATATATGCATATTTGTCAGGTGATTTCTAGTGCAAAGTATTCAATAATCTATTTATGTTATCCAGAACAAAAATACTTCACACACTTTTGTGTTTTGTCTAATTGCAGGTGTATGGGACATTTGTACAATCCACATATGAAGATAAGGAAGAAAGACATGTTTATTTGCTGTCCAAAAAGTTCTCTCACGTCACTTTTGGCCCAAGAGAAGATAGAGTCCAAGTCTCTCACGTTCTGGATTCAGATTCGGACTGCACAGACATACCTGACTCAAAACACACACAAGTTTTTCATACGGACTCCGAATTGGGTGATTCTTTTTTTGTTGGAAACTAGATTTCGTGCACTTTCCAACCCAATTAGAATCACCTTCAAATTCGTCCGGAGCGTTGAGTTGTGGACGAAACAATCTGATGCTGCAGCAGAATCCGAGTCAAACTACAAGTCCAAAGGTGTTACATCACCTCCACTTGGGCCCATTGGCCTTGTACGACCTAGATTTAGTTTTAGGCTGCCTTGGGACGTCCTCCCACCTCCTTGGCCGCCACCCCTTGCTCCTATATAAGTAGATCCATCTAGTAGCTTTTCGTTGGGATTTGTTTAGTTAAAAGTTAGCCATTGCAACTTCGTGTGCTTCGTTTGTGTCCAACGACCAGACCAAGACCACTTTTCGGATCCCCACCATTATCAATACTTCATACATATTCGCGATATTCAGATTGCTTTTATCATATTCTTGCTTGTTCTTCGATTGCTTGCAGGAATAGACCTTCGTGGTCAGGTTGATCGTGCTCCGGCGTGGTCAATAACCTCTCGGAGTTGGTTTAGCGATTGCTAAGGCACAACGTCGTTGCACGTTTGTAGTCGGATCGTCAAAGTCGTCTCCACCAAATAGATAGTTATCATCTCATCGAAAGATCGGGACACCCCGCCTCTATCAAGTGGTATCAGTTTTCAGGTTGCTCGGTGAGAATTTCCAGTTTTCCTAGATTAGATTTATTTTCTTACCTATTGTCCAAGAAAAAGCCACAAAAAAGAGTTAGATCTATTCATCCTTGGTCCAAGCCAGTCTGAGCCTTTGCAATTTTCTATTCATTGCTTGCATAGTTGAATTATCGGTTGCATCGTCGTGTTAGTTGCTGGTCTTAGTGTCTAGTTCTTTTAGAGTTTCGAGTTCTGTTCACATTATTCACGCTGCCGCTGCATCATTATCCCTTCCGCTGTCCATCATCCCATCCATTAATTTTCACCACGTGCTATGCACTGTTCATTGTCATAATCATAGTTGAGGTCATTCACATCTTCGCCTGATCCAATCTACATCTTATCTAGTTTGTCTTGGAAAGAGGGAGAAAAAAAAGATAGAGAAAAAAAGAGAAAAAAAGGAAAGAAAAAGAATGAGAAGAAAAAGAAAAAAAAGAGTGAGAAAAAAAGAGAGAAAAAAAATTGGATCTATCTAGAATCAATCTCGTACCTGAATTCGGATTGGAATCTATTTTGCGCACTGTTCAGTAAAACAGGTGTATCTTCCTCATACGAAGTCCGTTTTGGCTCCGTGAGTACTCAGATTGAAGCTAGCGACGAGCCGCATCTAAATAGTTGTAGAAGCTAGTTCAATATTTGACACCTCAAAATCGGCTTCTAAATAGGTCTTTTTGCCCTCCGAAGTTCGTGAACACAGCTTGTTCCAATTTTTCAGGCCAGTTTTAGAATTCTTTAACTCCTCATATGAACTCGGAATTGAGTGATTCTTGTTGCATTGGAAAGCTTGAGTTAGTAGCATTCTTTGAAAGAATTTATCAGAAAATTGGCTCAAACTTTTCAAGAGGAAAGTTGGAGAGAGTTGTTGTATATCTTGCTTGGTAGTTGTTTTTCATCATTACCTTCACTACCATTGTGATCTTCACTTATATCTTGCTGTCCAGAGCTACTTAGTATCCTTGTTTGATTCTAGTTGTGCTACGCTGTGACCTCATTAGAGTTCTAGGCTCGCGTCTCTAGTCCGGTCTAGCCTAGGACCAGCACAGTACCGTCGTTGAGCGTTTATTCAACATTGCATCTCTGAATTGATTATTGCTAATCTTTTGCTACCATATATAGCCAACCCAGCTCCACATATTTCTACACCGTGTATACGTACTATCCCCTGGCAATCGCTTTACTCAATATTCGGAGTTACTTGACACCGCAGGTTGCCGATCACCGCCTGCTGCATGGTAAGAACTTGTAAGACATTGATATTTGCTTTACTGTGAGCGTTTTACCACCACATCCTAGTAGTTATAGGAACATTATTTTTGGATTTTGTTTCTTGTTCTACTAATCATGACAGGATCCAGAGTCAATTCATGGGCTTTGTCGATCGCGGGAGACGTGCCACCACCTTTGCAAATACCACAACCGTCACGAGAGGTGCACAAACATCCAAATGCACATGATCAGGTTAATGTATCTATACCACCATTTAATGGCCGTTTTAAACCTGCTTTATATATTGAATGGGAGTTCGACATAAAAAATATATTTGCTTCCCATAATTTCGATGAAAATAAAAAGGTTAAGGTTGCGGTTGGTTCTTTCACTGGTTATGCTTTGGTTTGGTGGAGTGAATATTGTCGGTTACACCCTGATTATATACTGATAGAGGCAAAGGTGTCCCGTCTTTCGATGAGATGGTGGATTTCGCTTTGGTGGAAGTCGACTTTGACGATCCGACTACGAACGTGCGAGGACGTCGCGCCTTAGCAATCGCTAAACCAACTCCGAGAGGTTATTGACCACGCCGGAGCACGATCAACCTGACCACAAGGGTCTGTTTCCTGCGAACAAACGAAGAACAAGCAAGAAACTAAGATTGCAATCTGGATATTGCGAATATAAGATGAAAGCTTTATTGATCAAGGTGGGGTTCTGTGACGCCTTTGTCTGGTCGTTGAACACAAACGAAGTACGCGAAGTTGCAGCTATGGCGAACTTTTAATCTAAACAAAACCCAAAGTCTAAACGATGCCCTAAGGGCTGTATATATGGAGGAAGAGGGGGGAATTTCGTGGCCCTTGGTGGAGGGGTCCGAAATCAACCCTATCTCTTGTTTCCCCACACATACGGACTCTAAAAATAGCCTATACTCATGTATTTCGAAATTACATGGGCCTGGCCCAATAATAAGGTGACGCAGCACCTAAAATAGCCTCGGGACGAAATTTATGAAGTGGCATCTTGTATATTTCGTCCAAGGCTTCATGCACCCATTATGGTGGCTTCAAAGTCCTGAAATCATCACTTGTAACTCCGTTCTTGTTCCCCTTGCGCATGCCATCATCTCCATGCTTGTTCTTGCTCCAATGTTCATCCTTCTCCAAGCTAGGCCCTTCATTTGTAAGCAAAACAAACGTATCCAATTTAGGCAGCATCATATTCTCATGAATATTAGAATCATTACCAAGAAACGAAAGTACCTGGTAATTTAGTTGGCGTGCACGAGCTCTAGTAATTGGTCCAGTATGTATAGCAGCAGGGGCTGTGGGTGTAACAATTGTATTGATGTCCTCATCATCCTCCCCTTCTTGAAATGAAGTCGTCCTCGATGGAAGTTCATCTTCCTCACCCAAATAAGGCTTCAAATCTGCAATGTTAAAAGTGGGACTAACCCCAAAATCTGCAGGCAGCTCAAGTTTATATGCATTATCATTTATTTTCTCTAACACCTTAAAGGGACCATCAGCACGTGGCATTACCTTTGATTTGCGCAAATCAGGAAATCTATCCTTACGCAAATGTAACCAAACAAGATCTCCAGGTGCAAACACAACATGTTTTCTACCCTTATCTCCAGCAAGTTTATATTTAGCATTCATACGCTCAATGTTTTCCTTAGTTAACTCATGCATTTTTAAAATCAATTCAGCACGTTGTTTAGCATCAAAATTAACCTTCTCCGAAGATGGAAGAGGCAACAAATCAATAGGTGCACGAGGTAGGAAACCATACACAACTTCAAAAGGGCACATCTTAGTAGTAGAATGCAATGAACGATTATAAGCAAATTCAATATGAGGCAAGCATTCCTCCCACATTTTCTTATTATTCTTCAAAACAGCCCTAAGCATAGTAGACAACGTTCTATTGACTACTTCAGTTTGTCCATCAGTTTGGGGGTGACAAGTAGTACTAAAAAGCAGTTTAGTCCCCAACTTAGCCCATAAACATCTCCAAAAATGGCTAAGAAATTTAGTATCACGATCGGAAACAATAGTATTTGGCACACCATGCAAGCGAATAATTTCACGAAAGAACAAATCAGCAACATTAACAGCATCATCGCTTTTATGACATGGTATAAAGTGTGCCATTTTCGAGAATCTATCCACGACAACAAATATGCTATCCCTCCCCTTCTTTGTTCGAGGTAAACCTAAAACAAAGTCCATAGATATATCCTCCCAAGGAACACTAGGTACAGGCAAAGGCATATATAAACCATGAGAATTGAGTCGTGACTTAGCTTTTTGACATGTAGTGCATCGAGCAATAAAACGCTCAACGTCCCGTCTCATCTTTGGCCAAAAGAAATGTGTAGCAAGTACGTCCTCCGTCTTCTTCACGCCAAAGTGTCCCATTAATCCTCCTCCATGCGCCTCCTGCAACAACAAAAGACGAACGGAGCTAGCTGGAATGCATAGCTTGTTAGCACGAAACACAAATCCATCGTTAACGACAAACTTGTTCCACATTCTTCCTTCTTTACAATTCTGCATTACATCTTTAAAATCAGCATCATGCACATATTGATCTTTGATGGTCTCCAAACCAAATATTTTGAAGTCAAGTTGTGAAAGCATAGTATAGCGACGAGACAATGCATCAGCAATAACATTTTCTTTTCCCTTCTTGTGTTTAATGACATAAGGAAAAGTCTCAATGAATTCAACCCATTTAGCATGTCTACGATTCAGTTTAGCTTGACTTTTAATATGTTTCAAAGATTCATGATCAGAATGTATAACAAATTCTTTGGGCCATAAATAATGTTGCCATGTTTCTAAAGTCCGAAAAATAGCATATAATTCTTTATCATAAGTAGAATAATTCAGACTAGGCCCACTCAATTTTTCAGAAAAGTATGCAACAGGTTTGCCATCTTGTAATAACACACCTCCTAATCCAATTCCACTAGCATCACATTCAAGCTCAAAAGTCTTATTAAAATCAGGAAGTTGGAGTAAAGGAGCATGTGTCAACTTATCTTTCAATACCGAGAAGGCTTCTTCCTGTGCGGTACCCCAAAGAAAAGGCACATCTTTCTTTGTAAGCTCATTGAGAGGTGCAGCAATGGTGCTGAAATCTCTCACAAAACGCCTATAGAATCCAGCGAGGCCAAGAAAACTCCTCACTTGTGTGACCGTTTTGGGCTGCGGCCAACTCTCAATAGCTTCAATCTTGGCTTTATCAACTTCAATTCCCTGTGGAGTAACAACATAGCCAAGAAAAGATACTCGGTCGGTGCAAAAGGTGCACTTCCCAAGGTTACCAAACAAACGTGCATCACGTAGAGCAATAAAAACAGCACGTAAATGTTCCAAATGTTCCTCCAAAGAACTGCTATAAATCAATATGTCATCAAAGTAAACTACCACAAATCGTCCAATGAAAGCACGTAAAACTTCGTTCATTAATCTCATGAAAGTACTAGGTGCATTAGTTAACCCAAAAGGCATGACTAACCACTCATATAATCCAAACTTAGTTTTAAATGCTTTTTCCATTCATCTCCCAATTTCATACGAATTTGATGGTAGCCACTACGCAAATCAACTTTGGAGAATATTGTAGAGCCACTCAATTCATCAAGCATATCATCTAGCCTAGGAATAGGATGACGATAATGAATAGTAATATTATTAATGCCTCTACAATCAACACACATACGTGATGTACCATCCTTTTTCGGCACTAGAATAATAGGAACAGCACAAGGACTAAGGGATTCGCGTATATAACCTTTGTCGGGAAGCTCTTGTACTCGACGCATAATCTCCTTCGTCTCCTCTGGATTGGTATGGTATGGTGCACGGTTTGGCAGTGAAGCACCGGGAAGTAAGTCAATCTGATGCTCAATCCCTCGAATAGGCGGTAATCCCGGTGGCACGTCTTGTGGAAAAACGTCAGCGAACTCCTGCAAAATGTTAGTGACAGCAGGAGGCAAAGAGGAAGGCACGTCCTCGAATGAAAATAATGCCTCTTTGCACACAAAAGCATAGCAAACAGATTTGCTGAAATCTAGCTCATCAATATCAGATTTGGTGGCAAATAAACATGCACTTTTCAATTTAATTTCAGAAGCAACACTAGATGGTTTATTATTAGGCTTCATTTGTTGCTCAAATTCTTTTGCCACAATCTGATTTTCACTCTTATTCTTCTCCTGTTGTGCTTTATTAGCTCTATTAATATCATCTTTCAAAATGGAATCAGGAGTCATAGGAAGCAAAGTAATATTTTTATCCTTATGAACAAGAGTATAGTGATTGTTTCTACCATGGTGTACAGAATTTTTATCAAATTGCCATGGTCTACCAAGTAATAAGGAACATGCTTGCATAGGTACCACATCACAATCAACATAATCAGCATATGTAGAGATACTAAAATGCACACGAACAGTACGTGTTACCTTAACCTTGCCGCTGTTGTTGAACCATTGGATGTAGTGATAGAGGCGGGGTGTCCCGATCTTTCGATGAGATGGTAACTATCGATTTGGTGGAGACGACTTTGACGATCCGACTACAAACGTGCACGACGTTGCGCCTTAGCAATCGCTAAACCAATCTCCAGAGGTTATTGACCACGCCGGTGCACGATCAACCTGACCACGAAGGTCTATTCCTGCAAGCAATCGAAGAACGAGCAAGAATATGATAAAAGCAATCTGAATATTGCAAATATGTATGAAGTATTGATAAAGGTGGGGATCCGAAAGCGGTCTTGGTCTGGTCGTTGGACACAAACGAAGTACACGAAGTTGCGTTGGCTAACTTTTAACTAAACAAATCCCAAGGAAAAAGCTACTAGATGGATCTACTTATATAGGAGCAAGGGGTGGCGGCCAAGGAGGTGGGAGGACGTCCCAAGGCAGCCTAAAACTAACCCTAGGTCGTACAAGGCTCATGGGCCCAAGTGGAGGTGATGTAACACCTTTGGACTTGTAGTTTGACTCGGATTCTGCTGCAGCATCAGATTGTTTCGTCCACAACTCAACGCTCTGGACGAATTTGAAGGTGATTCCAATTGGGTTGGAAAGTGCACGAAATCTAGTTTCCAACAAAAAAAGAATCACCCAATTCGGAGTCCGTATGAAAAACTTGTGTGCGTTTTGAGTCAGGTATGTCTGTGCAGTCCGAATCTGAATCCAGAACGTGAGAGACTTGGACTCTATCTTCTCTTGGGCCAAAAGTGACGTGAGAGAACTTTTTGGACAGCAAATAAACATCTCTTTCTTCCTTATCTTCATATGTGGATTGTACAAATGTCCCATACACCTGCAATTAGACAAAACACAAAAGTGTGTGAAGTATTTTTGTTCTAGATAACATAAATAGATTATTGAATAGTTTGCACTAGAAATCACCTGACAAATATGCATATATGCAATATTTTTGGTCATATCCAAGGTAGTCATGTCCTCATCACAAAGTGTCCCATTAATCCTCCTCCATGCGCCTCCTGCAACAACAAAAGACGAACGGAGCTAGCTGGAATGCATAGCTTGTTAGCACGAAACACAAATCCATCGTTAACGACAAACTTGTTCCACATTCTTCCTTCTTTACAATTCTGCATTACATCTTTAAAATCAGCATCATGCACATATTGATCTTTGATGGTCCCCAAACCAAATATTTTGAAGTCAAGTTGTGAAAGCATAGTATAGCGACGAGACAATGCATCAGCAATAACATTTTCTTTTCCCTTCTTGTGTTTAATGACATAAGGGAAAGTCTCAATAAATTCAACCCATTTAGCATGTCTACAATTCAGTTTAGCTTGACTTTTAATATGTTTCAAAGATTCATGATGAGAATGTATAACAAATTCTTTGGGCCATAAATAATGTTGCCATGTTTCTAAAGTCCGAACAAGAGCATATAATTCTTTATCGTAAGTAGAATAATTCAGACTAGGCCCACTCAATTTTTCAGAAATGTATGCAACAGGTTTGCCATCTTGTAATAACACACCTCCTAATCCAATTCCACTAGCATCACATTCAAGCTCAAAAGTCTTATTAAAATCAGGAAGTTGGAGTAAAGGAGCATGTGTCAACTTATCTTTCAATACCGTGAAGGCTTCTTCCTGTGCGGTACCCCAAAGAAAAGGCACATCTTTCTTTGTAAGCTCATTGAGAGGTGCAGCAATGGTGCTGAAATCTCTCACAAAACGCCTATAGAATCCAGCGAGGCCAAGAAAACTCCTCACTTGTGTGACCGTTTTGGGCTGCGGCCAACTCTCAATAGCTTCAATCTTGGCTTTATCAACTTCAATTCCCTGTGGAGTAACAACATAGCCAAGAAAAGATACTCGGTCGGTGCAAAAGGTGCACTTCCCAAGGTTACCAAACAAACGTGCATCACGTAGAGCAATAAAAACAGCACGTAAATGTTCCAAATGTTCCTCCAAAGATCTGCTATAAATCAATATGTCATCAAAGTAAACTACCACAAATCGTCCAATGAAAGCACGTAAAACTTCGTTCATTAATCTCATGAAAGTACTAGGTGCGTTAGTTAACCCAAAAGGCATGACTAACCACTCATATAATCCAAACTTAGTTTTAAATGCTGTTTTCCATTCATCTCCCAATTTCATACGAATTTGATGGTAGCCACTACGCAAATCAACTTTGGAGAATATTGTAGAGCCACTCAATTCATCAAGCATATCATCTAGCCTAGGAATAGGATGACGATAACGAATAGTAATATTATTAATGCCTCTACAATCAACACACATACGTGATGTACCATCCTTTTTCGGCACTAGAATAATAGGAACAGCACAAGGACTAAGGGATTCGCGTATATAACCTTTGTCGAGAAGCTCTTGTACTTGACGCATAATCTCCTTCGTCTCCTCTGGATTGGTACGGTATGGTGGACGGTTTGGCAGTGAAGCACCGGGAATTAAGTCGATCTGATGCTCAATCCCTCGAATAGGCGGTAATCCCGGTGGCACGTCTTGTGGAAAAACGTCAGCGAACTCCTGCAAAATGTTAGTGACAGCAGGAGGCAAAGAGGAAGGCACGTCCTCGAATGAAAATAATGCCTCTTTGCACACAAAAGCATAGCAAACAGATTTGCTGAAATCTAGCTCATCAATATCAGATTTGGTGGCAAATAAACATGCACTTTTCAATTTAATTTCAGAAGCAACACTAGATGGTTTATTATTAGGCTTCATTTGTTGCTCAAATTCTTTTGCCACAATCTGATTTTCACTCTTATTCTTCTCCTGTTGTGCTTTATTAGCTCTATTAATATCATCTTTCAAAATGGAATCAGGGGTCATAGGAAGCAAAGTAATATTTTTATCCTTATGAACAAGAGTATAGTGATTGTTTCTACCATGGTGTACAGAATTTTTATCAAATTGCCATGGTCTACCAAGTAATAAGGAACATTCTTGCATAGGTACCACATCACAATCAACATAATCAGCATATGTAGAGATACTAAAATGCACACGAACAGTACGTGTTACCTTAACCTTGCCGCTGTTGTTGAACCATTGGATGTAGTAAGGATGTGGATGTGGTCTTGTGGTGAGAGAAAGCTTCTCCACCATCTCCATGCTAGCCAAGTTGTTGCAGCTCCCTCCGTCTATGATGACGCGCACAGAACGTTCCTTCACAACTCCCTTGGTATGGAACAAATTGTGCCTCTGATTTTGCTCAGCTTGTGTGACCTGCACACTCAAAACACGTTGAGCAACTAAACATTCATACCTGTCAGCGTCTTCAGGAGCCATGTATTGCGTCTCAGGATCAGAATCATCTCCACCATGTTCTTCACGTGTAATAAGAGCCAAAGTCTCCTCATCATAGTCACTAGCGGACTCATATCCACCATCCGCGGTAGCAATCATCACACGTGGAGATTTGCATTCTCTTGCATAATGACCTCCTCCCTTACAACGACGACAAATAATATCACTTGTGTGCCCTGTTGATGCCATGGAAGAAGAAGAACGCTGTGCAGGCCCCGCAGGTGCGCTCTTGGCAGATAATTGTGGTTGTGCCTGTTTTCTTGTATCACGGTTGGAGGTGGCACCGGATGGAGGTGCTGGTGCAGTTGAAGTAGAAGATGCACGTGGTGTCCATGATGAAGGTCGGCCCGCAGAAAAGTTAGTTCGCCCCAATGCTTGTCGATCCTGCACTTCACGTTCAGCTTTACAAGCAAGATGGAATAAACGAGTGATATTAGTATACTCCTTATAGTCTAGAATGGTCTGAATCTCTCTATTTAATCCATCTAGAAAACGTGCAAGCATAGCTTCATTCTCCTCAACAATACCACATCTAATCATGCCAGTTTGTAATTCCTGATAATATTCTTCTACAGAATTTTTCCCTTGTCTTAAACGCTGCAATTTTTGAAGCAATTCACGTTGATAATATGGTGGAACCCAACGCGTACGCATAGCAGTTTTCAAAGCAGCCCAAG
This sequence comes from Triticum aestivum, assembly GCF_018294505.1. Taxonomy (NCBI): domain Eukaryota; kingdom Viridiplantae; phylum Streptophyta; class Magnoliopsida; order Poales; family Poaceae; genus Triticum; species Triticum aestivum. Next base: position 132,806 of record NW_025228122.1, read on the forward strand.
TAGTTGGAATAGGATATAATCTACAATGTTCAGACCACCATACACATGCAAAACTAGTGAAAGCACAAACGGCAGCAGCAACTCGTCTCTCCTCAGGAAATTGTAAACATGTAAATCGTTGTTCAGTTTCTAACTCCCAAGTAAGATATATATCAGGAACATATCTACCCTCAAATGGTGGAATATTCAATTTCAGTTTAGGAATATGGACATCATCTCGTACCTGAGGTGGTGGTGCAGGCCTACCATTACGAAGATATACCTGAGGTCGACCTGCTGGTGGTGGTACAGGTGGCTGCACGTAGTGTTGATTTTGATCAACCTCATCCTCATAGTCTCCCACATAATCATCCTCCTCCGCATCAGCAGCAGGAGCCACAGAAGTATCAACAGCAGCACCAACAGTTTGGCCAAACGCAAGAGGAACACGGCTTGCTCGGCGGAGGTCTGCTTCGCGACGTGGAGGTAGTCGTTGTTGTTGTTGTTGGAGAGGTGCGTTAGGTGCAGCGGGTGGTGGTGGTGGAAGACGCGCGAGCAATTCATTAAACTTGTTATCGAGCTTTGTTTCGAACGTCTTCTCAAGGCCAGTGATCTTCTCCATGGCCTCTTCAAAATTGTTCTGATAGAGGCAAAGGTGTCCCGTCTTTCGATGAGATGATGGATATCGCTTTGGTGGCAGTCGACTTTGACGATCCGACTACGAACGTGCGAGGACGTCGCGCCTTAGCAATCGCTAAACCAACTCCGAGAGGTTATTGACCACGCCGGAGCACGATCAACCTGACCACGAGGGTCTGTTTCCTGCGAGCAAACGAAGAACAAGCAAGAAATTGAGATTGCAATCTGGATATTGCGAATATAAGATGAAAGCTTTATTGATCAAGGTGGGGTTCTGTGACGCCTTTGTCTGGTCGTTGAACACAAACGAAGTACGCGAAGTTGCAGCTATGGCGAACTTTTAATCTAAACAAAACCCAAAGTCTAAACGATGCCCTAAGGGCTGTATATATGGAGGAAGAGGGGGGGGATTTCGTGGCCCTTGGTGGAGGGGTCCGAAATCAACCCTATCTCTTGTTTCCCCACACATACGGACTCTAAAAATAGCCTATACTTATGTATTTCGAAATTACATGGGCCTGGCCCAATAATAAGGTGACGCAGCACCTAAAATAGCCTCGGGACGAAATTTATGAAGTGGCATCTTGTATATTTCGTCCAAGGCTTCATGCACCCATTATGGTGGCGTCAAAGTCCGGAAATCATCACTTGTAACTCCGTTCTTGTTCCCCTTGCGCATGCCATCATCTCCATGCTTGTTCTTGCTCCAATGTTCATCCTTCTCCAAGCTAGGCCCTTCATTTGTAAGCAAAACAAATGTATCCAATTTAGGCAGCATCATATTCTCATGAACATTAGAATCATTACCAAGAAACGAAAGTACCTGGTAATTTAGTTGGCGTGCACGAGCTCTAGTAATTGGTCCAGTATGTATAGCAGCAGGGGCTGTGGGTGTAACAATTGTATTGATGTCCTCATCAGCATGTGTCAACTTATCTTTCAATACCGTGAAGGCTTCTTCCTGTGCGGTACCCCAAAGAAAAGGCACATCTTTCTTTGTAAGCTCATTGAGAGGTGCAGCAATGGTGCTGAAATCTCTCACAAAACGCCTATAGAATCCAGCGAGGCCAAGAAAACTCCTCACTTGTGTGACCGTTTTGGGTTGCGGCCAACTCTCAATAGCTTCAATCTTGGCTTTATCAACTTCAATTCCCTGTGGAGTAACAACATAGCCAAGAAAAGATACTCGGTCGGTGCAAAAGTAGCACTTCCCAAGGTTACCAAACAAACGTGCATCACGTAGAGCAATAAAAACAGCACGTAAATGTTCCAAATGTTCTTCCAAAGATCTGCTATAAATCAATATGTCATCAAAGTAAACTACCACAAATCGTCCAATGAAAGCACGTAAAACTTCGTTCATTAATCTCATGAAAGTACTAGGTGCATTAGTTAACCCAAAAGGCATGACTAACCACTCATATAATCCAAACTTAGTTTTAAATGTTGTTTTCCATTCATCTCCCAATTTCATACGAATTTGATGGTAGCCACTATGCAAATCAACTTTGGAGAATATTGTAGAGCCACTCAATTCATCAAGCATATCATCTAGCCTAGGAATAGGATGACGATAACGAATAGTAATATTATTAATGCCTCTACAATCAACACACATACGTGATGTACCATCCTTTTTCGGCACTAGAATAATAGGAACAGCACAAGGACTAAGGGATTCGCGTATATAACCTTTGTCGAGAAGCTCTTGTACTTGACGCATAATCTCCTTCGTCTCCTCTGGATTGGTACGGTATGGTGCACGGTTTGGCAGTGAAGCACCGGGAATTAAGTCGATCTGATGCTCAATCCCTCGAATAGGCGGTAATCCCGGTGGCACGTCTTGTGGAAAAACGTCAGCGAACTCCTGCAAAATGTTAGTGACAGCAGGAGGCAAAGAGGAAGGCACGTCCTCGAATGAAAATAATGCCTCTTTGCACACAAAAGCATAGCAAACAGATTCGCTGAAATCTAGCTCATCAATATCAGATTTGGTGGCAAATAAACATGCACTTTTCAATTTAATTTCAGAAGCAACACTAGATGGTTTATTATTAGGCTTCATTTGTTGCTCAAATTCTTTTGCCACAATCTGATTTTCACTCTTATTCTTCTCCTGTTGTGCTTTATTAGCTCTATTAATATCATCTTTCAAAATGGAATCAGGGGTCATAGGAAGCAAAGTAATATTTTTATCCTTATGAACAAGAGTATAGTGATTGTTTCTACCATGGTGTACAGAATTTTTATCAAATTGCCATGGTCTACCAAGTAATAAGGAACATGCTTGCATAGGTACCACATCACAATCAACATAATCAGCATATGTAGAGATACTAAAATGCACACGAACAGTACGTGTTACCTTAACCTTGCCGCTGTTGTTGAACCATTGGATGTAGTAAGGATGGGGATGTGGTCTTGTGGTGAGAGAAAGCTTTTCCACCATCTCCATGCTAGCCAAGTTGTTGCAGCTCCCTCCGTCTATGATGACGCGCACAGAACGTTCCTTCACAACTCCCTTGGTATGGAACAAATTGTGCCTCTGATTTTGCTCAGCTTGTGTGACCTGCACACTCAAAACACGTTGAGCAACTAAACATTCATACCTGTCAGCGTCTTCAGGAGCCATGTATTGCGTCTCATGATCAGAATCATCTCCACCATGTTCTTCACGTGTAATAAGAGCCAAAGTCTCCTCATCATAGTCACTAGCGGACTCATATCCACCATCCGCGGTAGCAATCATCACACGCGGAGATTTGCATTCTCTCGCATAATGACCTCCTCCCTTACAACGACGACAAATAATATCACTTGTGTGCCCTGTTGATGCCATGGAAGAAGAAGAACGTTGTGCAGGCCCCGCAGGTGCGCTCTTGGCAGATAATTGTGGTTGTGCCTGTTTTCTTGTATCACGGTTGGAGGTGGCACCGGATGGAGGTGCTGGTGCAGTTGAAGTAGAAGATGCACGTGGTGTCCATGATGAAGGTCGGCCTGCAGAAAAGTTAGTTCGCCCCAATGCTTGTCGATCCTGCACTTCACGTTCAGCTTTACAAGCAAGATGGAATAAACGAGTGATATTAGTATACTCCTTATAGTCTAGAATGGTCTGAATCTCTCTATTTAATCCACCTAGAAAACGTGCAAGCATAGCTTCATTCTCCTCAACAATACCACATCTAATCATGCCAGTTTGTAATTCCTAATAATATTCTTCTACAGAATTTTTCCCATGTCTTAAACGCTGCAATTTTTGAAGCAATTCACGTTGATAATATGGTGGAACCCAACGCGTACGCATAGCAGTTTTCAAAGCAGCCCAAGTAGTTGGAATAGGATATAATCTACAATGTTCAGACCACCATACACATGCAAAACTAGTGAAAGCACAAACGGCAGCAGCAACTCGTCTCTCCTCAGGATATTGTAAACATGTAAATCGTTGTTCAGTTTCTAACTCCCAAGTAAGATATATATCAGGAACATATCTACCCTCAAATGGTGGAATATTCAATTTCAGTTTAGGAATATGGACATCATCTCGTACCTGAGGTGGTGGTGCAGGCCTACCATTACGAAGATATACCTGAGGTCGACCTGCTGGTGGTGGTACAGGTGGCTGCACGTAGTGTTGATTTTGATCAACCTCATCCTCATAGTCTCCCACATAATCATCCTCCTCCGCATCAGCAGCAGGAGCCACAGAAGTATCAACAGCAGCACCAACAGTTTGGCCAAACGCAAGAGGAACACGGCTTGCTCGGCGGAGGTCTGCTTCACGACGTGGAGGTAGTCGTTGTTGTTGTTGTTGTTGGAGAGGTGCGTTAGCTGCAGCGGGTGGTGGTGGTGGAAGACGCGCGAGCAATTCATTAAACTTGTTATCGAGCTTTGTTTCGAACGTCTTCTCAAAGCCAGTGATCTTCTCCATGGCTTCTTCAAAATTGTTCAGCACATCTTGCACCTGTTCAGTCATCATTTGCTGAAACTTATCATGAAGCTCCTTGTTCGATAAATTCTCCCAGTCAATCTCGTCGGCTTGTGATCCTGGCATGGTTAACAGCAATAGAAACACACAAGAATATGATCCTACAGACTACGAACAAGTGGTGGTGGTGGGTGTCACAAATCCGTCAAGCAAATCTCGTGCACATACTGGACCAATTACTAGAGCTCGTGCACGCCAACTAAATTACCAGGTACTTTCGTTTCTTGGTAATGATTCTAATGTTCATGAGAATATGATGCTGCCTAAATTGGATACATTTGTTTTGCTTATAAATGAAGGGCCTAGCTTGGAGAAGGATGAACATTGGAGCAAGAACAAGCATGGAGATGATGGCATGCGCAAGGGGAACAAGAACGGAGTTACAAGTGATGATTTCAGGACTTTGAAGCCACCATAATGGGTGCATGAAGCCTTGGACGAAATATACAAGATGCCACTTCATAAATTTCGTCCCGAGGCTATTTTAGGTGCTGCGTCACCTTATTATTGGGCCAGGCCCATGTAATTTCGAAATACATAAGTATAGGCTATTTTTAGAGTCCGTATGTGTGGGGAAACAAGAGATAGGGTTGATTTCGGACCCCTCCACCAAGGGCCACGAAATTCCCCCCTCTTCCTCCATATATACAGCCCTTAGGGCATCGTTTAGACTTTGGGATTTGTTTAGTTAAAAGTTTAGCCATTGCAACTTCGTGTACTTCATTTGTGTCCAACGACTAGACCAAGACCGCTTACGGATCCCCACCATTATCAATACCTCATATATATTTGCAATATTCAGATTGCTTTATCATATTCTTGCTCGTTCTTCGATTGCTTGCAGGAATAGACCTTCGTGGTCAGGCTGACCGTGCTTCCGGCATCGTCAGTAACCTCAGGAGATTGGTTTAGCGATTGCTAAGGCGCAACGTCGTGCACGTTTGTAGTCGGATCGTCAAAGTCGCCTCCACCAAATCGATAGTTATCATCTCATCGAAAGATCGGGACCCTCGCCTCTATCATCCCACATCCGCTTCCGAGGACCGCGGATACAGCTCGCAGCGTCACACTAGCGAGGTAAGCTATTTTCACCTTTTACAGGATGTTAAGTTTTTTCATAGTTTGACTCTATGCGGGATCTAAACTCCCTCACGTTTGACAGGCTTGGCAGGTGCAGTCCGGATCGATTAACTGTCCGGCTCCCTTGCCCGAAGACCCAGCCCTTGCTCTCCTAGTGAAGCTGCTGGTTTCGATGCCTTATGTGGTGCTGGAGAAGAAGGCCAAGAAGAAGAAGGCCACGGGGACTCGAAAGAGTACCCGTAATGTGGTGGTGTCGGACTCGTCATCCGACGAGTCCGAGACGCTCTCCTCCCGTGAGAACGAGGAGGAGGAAGAAGAACACTCTCCCCCTCCAGCGGGGGGAGGAAAGAAAAGGAAGGCCGCCCCAACGGGGGAGGCCGAAGGGTCCAGGAAGAGGAAGACCCCTCCGCCGAACTACTCCCCCGACGCCGAAGAGGACGAAGAGGAGTGGCCAGATAGGGCCAAGCGTCCGGCGAAATCGTAAGTATTCGGATATCAGAGTAACTCATGACGTTCCTTTGTTTTGCAGAGCCTTCCCTAATGTCGAACATAATTATGCAGCCCGCCCCGGGCCGAACTCAACGAGTCGTCGAGCGGCTCCCTGGATTCATCGGACGTGAACTCAGTTCTGCCTGCTGTCTCCCCCCGCACTGCGGATGACGCTGAAGTGGCGTCGCAACGAGCTCCGGGGCAGGAGGAGGTGGTCTTGGAGGAGCCGCAAGGCGACCTCCCGGACTCCAGGAGTAAAGGGGACAAGACCCCCCAGGGCTCCAAGTCCGGCTTTGTGCCGGACACCGTGTCGGAATCTTCAACAGTTCCGGACCGCGGTAGGCGAACTCCTTCCAAGAGGAGCAAGCCTTCTGAGCCGGCGGCCTCCGTCCAACCGGAGGTGCCGGACAATCTGCTGGAGGTGCTTGACGGTGCCTCCATCGACGAGGAACACCGTACTATTATGAGTACGGTGATCCAGAAGGTTCAGTCTGCCAAGAGCGGACTGAGTGAAGCTTGCGCTAGCCTTCTAACAGGCTTCGAGGTAAGTAAAAAATATGTAATAATATAACCGCATAGACAGTAGCCCCTGATGCTCTGTTTGGCGTTCGGAAAGAAAAGCCGAATAGAGGATCTATTAAATTTCGTAGGAGTCTAACAACAAAGAGTCTATATGCGTATCCAGGCTTCGCTGCTAGCCACCGCCGCACTGACTGCGGAGGTGGGTGCCCTGAAACAGGGACTCGAGCGGACCGAGCAAGTGCTCGGCCTTGCCAAGCGGCAGCTCGAGGAGAAAGAAGGTAAGAAATACCTTACAGAAAAAAGTGCCTATAAAAAGACGTGATTGCAAAAAATAACAGGATTGTACTGCTTATTGTAGGGGCCACGACTGAGGTGGCGACCCTCAAGCAGGCGCTGTCCGAGGCCGAAAAGAAAGCGGCCGCGGAGTGCGCCGAGCGAGAGAAACTTGAGGCCCGGGTCGGCGAGGTGCAGCAAGAGCTTCAGGCTCTCATGAAAAAACATGAGAGTTTGGAGCTTGAGTCAAAGACGCAAGCATCCGAGCTCGCGGCGGCCCTTGAGACTGCCAAGTCTGCCAAGGCCGAAGCCCAAAAGGCCCTCCAAGAGTTGGAAGAGATGAAAAAGATAGCAGCGGGTAAGGCATTCTTTATGCAAAGCAGAAATATAAAAGTAAACTACTTGTTACTTACCCGAATCCGGAGCTCTCCAGGGGCATTCGCAGATCTTCCCTGCAGCGTATCCGCCACTGCTGCTTTCTACCGAGCTGAAGAGGGCAGCTCGACGGAGAAGGTGTTCTGGTCTCAGTATACTGAGGCTAGACACCCTGTGCCCTTGAGCGACCAGCTGAAACAGCTAGTCGAGCTCCACAAGGCGGCCGAACAGGCCATGAAGGGCTTCATAGTTCGGCTGTGGCCCGGAGAGGCCCTGCCTGGGAGCTACTTCGGGCTGATGCGGCGGCTAGTGGAGGCCTGTCCAAGGCTCGAGGTCATCAAGCGCTCCGTCTGCATCGAAGGTGCCCGTAGGGCCCTTGCCCGTGCAAAGGTGCACTGGGGTAAGCTGGACGGTGAGAAGCTTGTGAGGGACGGGCCGCCGCCGGGGAAGGAGCATCGCAAGCCCGAGAACTACTATAAGGATGTTCTTGCGGGTGCCCGCCTTGTGGAGGATGAGTGTACCAAGGATGTAATTTTTGAATGAACTCGCTCGTGTTTATCCTGTGCGCTGAAAACTTGTTCATATGCGCTAAGCAATGCTTGTTGAATTTAAAATATTACTTTCTGTGTGGCCGTTTATCAAAAAATTGAGAGATGACCAGTCATCGGCTTCTGCCCCCATGCCACTAGTGCTGGGGTGTTCGGGATAAACCTGAGCGCTCTTTTTCCCATAGTTGGGTCCTTCGAGGGAGGGGCTCAGCACAATGAACCAGGCAATCGGACTATAATGCTTGAACACTCTCACTTAGCCATAGAACTCTATAATTTTAAATTTTGGCGAAGCCCCTAGTTCGGAAGACCGAGTTTGGGGCGCTATCCACGCCTTGGCCGGACAAAGCCGGCTCCTCGCTCGAAGCGGCATAAGTCTTTAGGGACTTGAAAAACCTCTCGAACAGCGACCGGTCTCTCGCCTCATCATGACAGTCAGTTTTAGCTTTCTCCACTGAGGTTCTTAACCCAGCTCAACTGGGGCACAATCACAGTGGTTCTCCTAGTGCTACCTTAGCCGATATAGCGGAACGTAAGTGATGAGGACATCAATACAATTGTTACACCCACAGGCCCTGCTGCTATACATACTGGACCAATTACTAGAGCTCGCGCACGCCAACTAAATTACCAGGTACTTTCGTTTCTTGGTAATGATTCTAATGTTCATGAGAATATGATGCTGCCTAAATTGGATACATTTGTTTTGCTTACAAATAAAGGGCCTAGCTTGGAGAAGGATGAACATTGGAGCAAGAACAAGCATGGAGATGATGGCATGCGCAAGGGGAACAAGAACGGAGTTACCAGTGATGATTTCAGGACTTTGAAGCCACCATAATGGGCGCATGAAGCCTTGGACGAAATATACAAGATGCCACTTCATAAATTTCGTCCCGAGGTTATTATAGGTGCTGCGTCACCTTATTATTGGGCCAGGCCCATGTAATTTTGAAATACATAAGTATAGGCTATTTTTAGAGTCCGTATGTGTGGGGAAACAAGAGATAGGGTTGATTTCGGACCCCTCCTGATAGAGGCAAAGGTGTCCCGTCTTTCGATGAGATGATGGATATTGCTTTGGTGGCAGTCGACTTTGACGATCCGACTACGAACGTGCGAGGACGTCGCGCCTTAGCAATCGCTAAACCAACTCCGAGAGGTTATTGACCACGCCGGAGCACGATCAACCTGACCACGAGGGTCTGTTTCCTGCGAGCAAACGAAGAACAAGCAAGAAACTAAGATTGCAATCTGGATATTGCGAATATAAGATGAAAGCTTTATTGATCAAGGTGGGGTTCTGTGACGCCTTTGTCTGGTCGTTGAACACAAACGAAGTACGCGAAGTTGCAGCTATGGCGAACTTTTAATCTAAACAAAACGCAAGGAAAAGCTACTAGATGGATCTACTTATATAGGAGCAAGGGGTGGCGGCCAAGGAGGTGGGAGGACGTCCCAAGGCAGCCTTAAACTAAATCTAGGTCGTACAAGGCCAATGGGCCCAAGTGGAGGTGATGTAACACCTTTGGACTTGTAGTTTGACTCGGATTCTGCTGCAGCATTAGATTGTTTCGTCCACAACTCAACGCTCCGGACGAATTTGAAGGTGATTCCAATTGGGTTGGAAAGTGCACGAAATCTAGTTTCCAACAAAAAAAGAATCACCCAATTCGGAGTCCGTATGAAAAACTTATGTGCGTTTTGAGTCAGGTGTGTCTGTGCAGTCCGAATCTGAATCCAGAACGTGAGAGACGTGGACTCTATCTTCTCTTGGGCCAAAAGTGACGTGAGAGAACTTTTTGGACAGCAAATAAACATCTCTTTCTTCCTTATCTTCATATGTGGATTGTACAAATGTCCCATACACCTGCAATTAGAGAAAACACAAAAGTGTGTGAAGTATTTTTGTTCTGGATAACATAAATAGATTATTGAATAGTTTGCACTAGAAATCACCTGACAAATATGCATATATGCAATATTTTTGGTCATATCCAATGTAGTCATGTCCTCATCAGGAGTTGTTGGATGTCCGGTGTCCTCCGGTCGTCCACTGGTTCTGCTCTGTGATGGGGGTGCCGGACGTCCGGAGGCTCCGGACTTCTGCTGATGTTGGCTAGGGTGCTGGTGCGCCGGTCGTCCGGTCCGGACCGGACGTCCGCTCGTTCGCTTCGGGTGCAGGGGCACCGGTCGTCCGGTCTGGGCCGGACGTCCGCTGGCTGGGGCTATGTCGGTGTCAAAACCGGCGGATCTCGGGTAGGGGGTCCCGAACTGTGCGTCTAGGCGGATGGTAACAGGAGACAAGGGACACGATGTTTTTACCCAGGTTCGGGCCCTTTCGATGGAGGTAAAACCCTACTCCTGCTTGATTAATATTGATGATATGGGTAGTACAAGAGTAGATCTACCACGAGATCAAGGAGGCTAAACCCTAGAAGCTAGCCTATGGTATGATTGTTGTATGATGAGGTTGTCCTACGGACTATAACCCTCCGGTTTAAATAGACACCGGATAGGGTTAGGGTTACACAGAGTCGGTTACAATGGTAGGAGATCTTGAATATCCGCATCGCCAAGCTTGCCTTCCACGCCAAGGAAAGTCCCATCCGGACACGGGACGAAGTATTCAATCGTGTATCTTGATAGTCCTGGAGTCTGACTGAAGGTATAGTCCGGCTACCCGAACACCCCCTAATCCAGGACTCCCTCAGTAGCCCCTGAACTAGGCTTCAATGACGACGAGTCCGGCGCACAGATTGTCTTCGACATTGCAAGGCGGGTTCCTCCTCCAAGTCCTTCAAGAAGATTTTAAACACCAAGGATAGTGTCCGGCTCTGCAAAATAAGTTCCCCATATTGCCATAGAGAGAATAATATCAACACAAATCTAATCTGCTGACGTATTCCGCAGCGTGACATCACACTACGGCCAAGTCCTTTACTCGAATCGTTTTTACTTTTCCACCTCAGCACGTTTAGCGAGGCGGTTTCCTTGGCACGTCTTGTCAAAGCAGAGATCGTGTGCCCCCTTTTACGGGATTCTCATCAATATGGACGTGGGTAACCCAACTGCGCCATTTATCACGGCGCTTGGGAGGCAAGCGAGTTTTACTAGGCTGGTGGGGACGCACAACCGCATCTGCTGATAGAGGCAAAGGTGTCCCGTCTTTCGATGAGATGATGGATATCGCTTTGGTGGAAGTCGACTTTGATGATCCGACAACGAACGTGCGAGGACGTCGCGCCTTAGCAATCGCTAAACCAACTCCGAGAGGTTATTGACCACGCCGGAGCACGATCAACCTGACCACGAGGGTCTGTTTCCTGCGAGCAAACGAAGAACAAGCAAGAAACTAAGATTGCAATCTGGATATTGCGAATATAAGATGAAAGCTTTATTGATCAAGGTGGGGTTCTGTGACGCCTTTGTCTGGTCGTTGAACACAAACGAAGTACGCGAAGTTGCAGCTATGGCGAACTTTTAATCTAAACAAAACCCAAAGTGTAAATGATGCCCTAAGGGCTGTATATATGGAGGAAGAGGGGGGAATTTCGTGGCCCTTGGTGGAGGGGTCCGAAATCAACCCTATCTCTTGTTTCCCCACACATACGGACTCTAAAAATAGCCTATACTTATGTATTTCGAAATTACATGGGCCTGGCCCAATAATAAGGTGACGCAGCACCTAAAATAGCCTCGGGACGAAATTTATGAAGTGGCATCTTGTATATTTCGTCCAAGGCTTCATGCACCCATTATGGTGGCTTCAAAGTCCTGAAATCATCACTTGTAACTCCATTCTTGTTCTTGGTCCAATGTTCATCCTTCTCCAAGCTAGGCCCTTCATTTGTAAGCAAAACAAATGTATCCAATTTAGGCAGCATCATATTCTCATGAACATTAGAATCATTACCAAGAAACGAAAGTACCTGGTAATTTAGTTGGCGTGCACGAGCTCTAGTAATTGGTCCAGTATGTATAGCAGCAGGGGCTGTGGGTGTAACAATTGTATTGATGTCCTCATCATCCTCCCCTTCTTGAAATGAAGTCGTCCTCGACGGAAGTTCATCTTCCTCACCCAAATAAGGCTTCAAATCTGCAATGTTAAAAGTGGGACTAACCCCAAAATCTGCAGGCAGCTCAAGTTTATATGCATTATCATTTATTTTCTCTAACACCTTAAAGGGACCATCAGCACGTGGCATTAACTTTGATTTGCGCAAATCAGGAAATCTATCCTTACGCAAATGTAACCAAACAAGATCTCCAGGTGCAAACACAACATGTTTTCTACCCTTATCTCCAGCAAGTTTATATTTAGCATTCATGCGCTCAATGTTTTCCTTAGTTAACTCATGCATTTTTAAAATCAATTCAGCACGTTGTTTAGCATCAAAATTAACCTTCTCCGAAGGTGGAAGAGGCAACAAATCAATAGGTGCACGAGATAGGAAACCATACACAACTTCAAAAGGGCACATCTTAGTAGTAGAATGCAATGAACGATTATAAGCAAATTCAATATGAGGCAAGCATTCCTCCCACATTTTCTTATTATTCTTCAAAACAGCCCTAAGCATAGTAGACAACGTTCTATTGACTACTTCAGTTTGTCCATCAGTTTGGGGGTGACAAGTAGTACTAAAAAGCAGTTTAGTCCCCAACTTAGCCCATAAACATCTCCAAAAGTGGCTAAGAAATTTAGTATCACGATCTGAAACAATAGTATTTGGCACACCATGCAAGCGAATAATTTCATGAAAGAACAAATCAGCAACATTAACAGCATCATCGCTTTTATGACATGGTATAAAGTGTGCCATTTTCGAGAATCTATCCATGACAACAAATATGCTATCCCTCCCCTTCTTTGTTCGAGGTAAACCTAAAACAAAGTCCATAGATATATCCTCCCAAGGAACACTAGGTACAGGCAAAGGCATATATAAACCATGAGGATTGAGTCGTGACTTAGCTTTTTGACATGTAGTGCATCGAGCAATAAAACGCTCAACATCCCGTCTCATCTTTGGCCAAAAGAAATGTGTAGCAAGTACGTCCTCCGTCTTCTTCATGCCAAAATGTCCCATTAATCCTCCTCCATGCGCTTCCTGCAACAACAAAAGACGAACGGAGCTAGCTGGAATGCATAGCTTGTTAGCACGAAACACAAATCCATCGTTAACGACAAACTTGTTCCACATTCTTCCTTCTTTACAATTCTGCATTACATCTTTAAAATCAGCATCATGCACATATTGATCTTTGATGGTCTCCAAACCAAATATTTTGAAGTCAAGTTGTGAAAGCATAGTATAGCGACGAGACAATGCATCAGCAATAACATTTTCTTTTCCCTTCTTGTGTTTAATGACATAAGGGAAAGTCTCAATGAATTCAACCCATTTAGCATGTCTACGATTCAGTTTAGCTTGACTTTTAATATGTTTCAAAGATTCATGATCAGAATGTATAACAAATTCTTTGGGCCATAAATAATGTTGCCATGTTTCTAAAGTCCGAACAAGAGCATATAATTCTTTATCATAAGTAGAATAATTCCGACTAGTCCCACTCAATTTTTCAGAAAAGTATGCAACAGGTTTGCCATCTTGTAATAACACACCTCCTAATCCAATTCCACTAGCATCACATTCAAGCTCAAAAGTCTTATTAAAATCAGGAAGTTGGAGTAAAGGAGCATGTGTCAACTTATCTTTCAATACCATGAAGGCTTCTTCCTGTGCGGTACCCCAAACAAAAGGCACATCCTTCTTTGTAAGCTCGTTGAGAGGTGCAGCAATGGTGCTGAAATCTCTCACAAAACGCCTATAGAATCCAGCGAGGCCAAGAAAACTCCTCACTTGTGTGACCGTTTTGGGCTGCGGCCAACTCTCAATAGCTTCAATCTTGGCTTTGTCAACTTCAATTCCCTGTGGAGTAACAACATAGCCAAGAAAAGATACTCGGTCGGTGCAAAAGGTGCACTTCCCAAGGTTACCAAACAAACGTGCATCACGTAGAGCAATAAAAACAGCACGTAAATGTTCCAAATGTTCTTCCAAAGATCTGCTATAAATCAGTATATCATCAAAATAGACTACCACAAATCGTCCAATGAAAGCACGTAAAACATCGTTCATTAGTCTCATGAAAGTACTAGGCGCATTAGTTAACCCAAAAGGCATGACTAACCACTCATATAATCCAAACTTAGTTTTAAATGCTGTTTTCCATTCATCTCCCAATTTCATACGAATTTGATGGTATCCACTACGCAAATCAACTTTGGAGAATATTGTAGAGCCACTCAATTCATCAAGCATATCATCTAGCCTAGGAATAGGATGACGATAACGAATAGTAATATTATTAATGCCTCTACAATCAACACACATACGTGATGTACCATCCTTTTTCGGCACTAGAATAATAGGAACAGCACAAGGACTAAGGGATTCGCGTATATAACCTTTGTCGAGAAGCTCTTGTACTTGACGCATAATCTCCTTCGTCTCCTCTGGATTGGTACGGTATGGTGCACGGTTTGGCAGTGAAGCACCGGGAATTAAGTCAATTTGATGCTCAATCCCTCGAATAGGTGGTAATCCCGGTGGCACGTCTTGTGGAAAGACGTCAGCGAACTCCTGCAAAATGTTAGTGACAGCAGGAGGCAAAGAGGAAGGCACGTCCTCGAATGAAAATAATGCCTCTTTGCACACAAAAGCATAGCAAACAGATTTGCTGAAATCTAGCTCATCAATATCAGATTTGGTGGCAAATAAACATGCACTTTTCAATTTAATTTCAGAAGCAACACTAGATGGTTTATTATTAGGCTTCATTTGTTGCTCAAATTCTTTTGCCACAATCTGATTTTCACTCTTATTCGTCTCCTGTTTTGCTTTATTAGCTCTATTAATATCATCTTTCAAAATGGAATCAGGAGTCATAGGAAGCAAAGTAATATTTTTATCCTTATGAACAAGAGTATATTGATTGTTTCTACCATGGTGTACAGAATTTTTATCAAATTGCCATGGTCTACCAAGTAATAAGGAACATGCTTGCATAGGTACCACATCACAATCAACATAATCAGCATATGTAGAGATACTAAAATGCACACGAACAGTACGTGTTACCTTAACCTTGTCGCTGTTGTTGAACCATTGGATGTAGTAAGGATGTGGATGTGGTCTTGTGGTGAGAGAAAGCTTCTCCACCATCTCCATGCTAGCCAAGTTGTTGCAGCTCCCTCCGTCTATGATGACGCGCACAGAACATTCCTTCACAACTCCCTTGGTATGGAACAAATTGTGCCTCTGATTTTGCTCAGCTTGTGTGACCTGCACACTCAAAACACGTTGAGCAACTAAACATTCATACCTGTCAGCGTCTTCAGGAGCCATGTATTGCGTCTCATGATCAGAATCATCTCCACCATGTTCTTCACGTGTAATAAGAGCCAATGTCTCCTCATCATAGTCACTAGCGGACTCATATCCACCATCCGCGGTAGCAATCATCACACGCGGAGATTTGCATTCCCTCGCATAATGACCTCCTCCCTTACAACGATGACAAATAATATCACTTGTGTGCCCTGTTGATGCCATGGAAGAAGAAGAACGCTGTGCAGGCCCCGCAGGTGCGCTCTTGGCAGATAATGGTGGTTGTTCCTGTTTTCTTGTATCACGACTGTAGGAGGCACCTGATTGAGGTGCTGGTGCAGTTGAAGTAGAAGATGCACGCGGCGTCCATGAGGAAGGTCGGCCTGCAGAAAAGTTAGTTCGCGCCAATGCTTGTCGATCCTGCACTTCACGTTCAGCTTTACAAGCAAGATGGAATAAACGAGTGATATTAGTATACTCCTTATAGTCTAGAATGGTCTGAATCTCTCTATTTAATCCACCCAGAAAACGTGCAAGCATAGCTTCATTCTCCTCAACAATACCACATCGAATCATGCCAGTTTGTAATTCCTGATAATATTCTTCTACAGAATTTTTTCCTTGTCTTAAACGCTGCAATTTTTGAAGCAATTCACGTTGATAATATGGTGGAACCCAACGCGTACGCATTGCAGTTTTCAAAGCAGCCCAAGTGATAGAGGCCAAGGTGTCCCGTCTTTCGATGAGATGGTGGATTTCGCTTTGGTGGAAGTCGACTTTGACGATCCGACTACGAACGTGCGAGGACGTCGCGCCTTAGCAATCGCTAAACCAACTCCGAGAGGTTATTGACCACGCCGGAGCACGATCAACCTGACCACGAGGGTCTGTTTCCTGCGAGCAAACGAAGAACAAGGAAGAAACTAAGATTGCAATCTGGATATTGCGAATATAAGATGAAAGCTTTATTGATCAAGGTGGGGTTCTGTGACGCCTTTGTCTGGTCGTTGAACACAAACGAAGTACGCGAAGTTGCAGCTATGGCGAACTTTTAATCTAAACAAAACCCAAAGTCTAAACGATGCCCTAAGGGCTGTATATATGGAGGAAGAGGGGGGAATTTCGTGGCCCTTGGTGGAGGAGTCCGAAATCAACCCTATCTCTTGTTTCCCCACACATACGGACTCTAAAAATAGCCTATACTTATGTATTTCGAAATTACATGGGCCTGGCCCAATAATAAGGTGACGCAGCACCTAAAATAGCCTCGGGACGAAATTTATGAAGTGGCAACTTGTATATTTCGTCCAAGGCTTCATGCACCCATTATGGTGGCTTCAAAGTCCTGAAATCATCACTTGTAACTCCGTTCTTGTTCCCCTTGCGCATGCCATCATCTCCATGCTTGTTCTTGCTCCAATGTTCATCCTTCTCCAAGCTAGGCCCTTCATTTGTAAGCAAAACAAATGTATCCAATTTAGGCAGCATCATATTCTCATGAACATTAGAATCATTACCAAGAAACGAAAGTACCTGGTAATTTAGTTGGCGTGCACGAGCTCTAGTAATTGGTCCAGTATGTATAGCAGCAGGGGCTGTGGGTGTAACAATTGTATTGATGTCCTCATCATCCTCCCCTTCTTGAAATGAAGTCGTCCTCGACGGAAGTTCATCTTGCTCACCCAAATAAGGCTTCAAATCTGCAATGTTAAAACTGGGACTAACCCCAAAATCTGCAGGCAGCTCAAGTTTATATGCATTATCATTTATTTTCTCTAACACCTTAAAGGGACCATCAGCACGTGGCATTAGCTTTGATTTGCGCAAATCAGGAAATCTATCCTTACGCAAATGTAACCAAACAAGATCTCCAGGTGCAAACACAACATGTTTTCTACCCTTATCTCCAGCAAGTTTATATTTAGCATTCATACGCTCAATGTTTTCCTTAGTTAACTCATGCATTTTTAAAATCAATTCAGCACGTTGTTTAGCATCAAAATTAACCTTCTCCGAAGATGGAAGAGGCAACAAATCAATAGGTGCACGAGGTAGGAAACCATACACAACTTCAAAAGGGCACATCTTAGTAGTAGAATGCAATGAACGATTATAAGCAAATTCAATATGAGGCAAGCATTCCTCCCACATTTTCTTATTATTCTTCAAAACAGCCCTAAGCATAGTAGACAACGTTCTATTGTCTACTTCAGTTTGTCCATCAGTTTGGGGGTGACAAGTAGTACTAAAAAGCAGTTTAGTCCCCAACTTAGCCCATAAACATCTCCAAAAGTGGCTAAGAAATTTAGTATCACGATCTGAAACAATAGTATTTGGCACACCATGCAAGCGAATAATTTCACGAAAGAACAAATCAGCAACATTAACAGCATCATCGCTTTTATGACATGGTATAAAGTGTGCCATTTTCGAGAATCTATCCACGACAACAAATATGCTATCCCTCCCCTTCTTTGTTCGAGGTAAACCTAAAACAAAGTCCATAGATATATCCTCCCAAGGAACACTAGGTACAGGCAAAGGCATATATAAACCATGAGGATTGAGTCGTGACTTAGCTTTTTGACATGTAGTGCATCGAGCAATAAAACGCTCAACATCCCGTCTCATGTTTGGCCAAAAGAAATGTGTAGCAAGTACGTCCTCCGTCTTCTTCACGCCAAAGTGTCCCATTAATCCTCCTCCATGCGCCTCCTGCAACAACAAAAGACGAACGGAGCTAGCGGGAATGCATAGCTTGTTAGCACGAAACACAAATCCATCGTTAACAACAAACTTGTTCCACATTCTTCCTTCTTTACAATTCTACATTACATCTTTAAAATCAGCATCATGCACATATTGATCTTTGATGGTCTCCAAACCAAATATTTTGAAGTCAAGTTGTGAAAGCATAGTATAGCGACGAGACAATGCATCAGCAATAACATTTTCTTTTCCCTTCTTGTGTTTAATGACATAAGGGAAAGCCTCAATGAATTCAACCCATTTAGCATGTCTACGATTCAGTTTAGCTTGACTTTTAATATGTTTCAAAGATTCATGATCAGAATGTATAACAAATTCTTTGGGCCATAAATAATGTTGCCATGTTTCTAAAGTCCGAACAAGAGCATATAATTCTTTATCATAAGTAGAATAATTCAGACTAGGCCCACTCAATTTTTCAGAAAAGTATGCAACAGGTTTGCCATCTTGTAATAACACACCTCCTAATCCAATTCCACTAGCATCACATTCAAGCTCAAAAGTCTTATTAAAATCAGGAAGTTGGAGTAAAGGAGCATGTGTCAACTTATCTTTCAATACCGTGAAGGCTTCTTCCTGAGCGGTACCCCAAACAAAAGGCACATCCTTCTTTGTAAGCTCGTTGAGAGGTGCAGCAATGGTGCTGAAATCTCTCACAAAACGCCTATAGAATCCAGCGAGGCCAAGAAAACTCCTCACTTGTGTGACCGTTTTGGGCTGCGGCCAACTCTCAATAGCTTCAATCTTGGCTTTGTCAACTTCAATTCCCTGTGGAGTAACAACATAGCCAAGAAAAGATACTCGGTCGGTGCAAAAGGTGCACTTCCCAAGGTTACCAAACAAACGTGCATCACGTAGAGCAATAAAAATAGCACGTAAATGTTCCAAATGTTCTTCCAAAGATCTGCTATAAATCAGTATATCATCAAAATAGACTACCACAAATCGTCCAATGAAAGCACGTAAAACTTCGTTCATTAATCTCATGAAAGTACTAGGCGCATTAGTTAACCCAAAAGGCATGACTAACCACTCATATAATCCAAACTTAGTTTTAAATGCTGTTTTCCATTCATCTCCCAATTTCATACGAATTTGATGGTATCCACTACGCAAATCAACCTTGGAGAATATTGTAGAGCCACTCAATTCATCAAGCATATCATCTAGCCTAGGAATAGGATGACGATAACGAATAGTAATATTATTAATGCCTCTACAATCAACACACATACGTGATGTACCATCCTTTTTCGGCACTAGAATAATAGGAACAGCACAAGGACTAAGGGATTCGCGTATATAACCTTTGTCGAGAAGCTCTTGTACTTGACGCATAATCTCCTTCGTCTCCTCTGGATTGGTACGGTATTGATAGAGGCGAGGGTCCCGATCTTTCAATGAGATGATAACTATCGATTTGGTGGAGACGACTTTGACGATCCGACTACAAACGTGCACGACGTTGCGCCTTAGCAATCGCTAAACCAACTCCGAGAGGTTATTGACCACGCCGAAGCACAATCAACCTGACCACGAAGGTCTATTCCTGCAAGCAATCGAAGAACAAGCAAGAATATGATAAAGCAATCTGAATATTGCGAATATAGATGAAGTATTGATAAAGGTGGGGATCCGTAAGCGGTCTTGGTCTGGTCGTTGGACACAAACAAAGTACACGAAGTTGCAATGGCTAACTTTTAACTAAACAAATCCCAAAGTCTAAACGATGCCCTAAGGGCTGTATATATGGAGGAAGAGGGGGGAATTTCGTGGCCCTTGGTGGAGGGGTCCGAAATCAACCCTATCTCTTGTTTCCCCACACATACGGACTCTAAAAATAGCCCATACTTATGTATTTCGAAATTACATGGGCCTGGCCCAATAATAAGGTGACGCAGCACCTAAAATAGCCTCGGGACGAAATTTATGAAGTGGCATCTTGTATATTTCGTCCAAGGCTTCATGCACCCATTATGGTGGCTTCAAAGTCCTGAAATCATCACTTGTAACTCCGTTCTTGTTCCCCTTGCGCATGCCATCATCTCCATGCTTGTTCTTGCTCCAATGTTCATCCTTCTCCAAGCTAGGCCCTTCATTTGTAAGCAAAACAAATGTATCCAATTTAGGCAGCATCATATTCTCATGAACATTAGAATCATTACCAAGAAACGAAAGTACCTGGTAATTTAGTTGGCGTGCACGAGCTCTAGTAATTGGTCCAGTATGTATAGCAGCAGGGGCTGTGGGTGTAACAATTGTATTGATGTCCTCATCATCCTCCCCTTCTTGAAATGAAGTCGTCCTCGACGGAAGTCCATCTTCCTCATCCAAATAAGGCTTCGAATCTGCAATGTTAAAAGTGGGACTAACCCCAAAATCTGCAGGCAGCTCAAGTTTATATGCATTATCATTTATTTTCTCTAACACCTTAAAGGGACCATCAGCACGTGGCATTAGCTTTGATTTGCGCAAATCAGGAAATCTATCCTTACGCAAATGTAACCAAACAAGATCTCCAGGTGCAAACACAACATGTTTTCTACCCTTATCTCCAGCAAGTTTATATTTAGCATTCATACGCTCAATGTTTTCCTTAGTTAACTCATGCATTTTTAAAATCAATTCAGCACGTTGTTTAGCATCAAAATTAACCTTCTCCGAAGATGGAAGAGGCAACAAATCAATAGGTGCACGAGGTAGGAAACCATACACAACTTCAAAAGGGCACATCTTAGTAGTAGAATGCAATGAACGATTATAAGCAAATTCAATATGAGGTAAGCATTCCTCCCACATTTTCTTATTATTCTTCAAAACAGCCCTAAGCATAGTAGACAACGTTCTATTGACTACTTCAGTTTGTCCATCAGTTTGGGGGTGACAAGTAGTACTAAAAAGCAGTTTAGTCCCCAACTTAGCCCATAAACATCTCCAAAAGTGGGTAAGAAATTTAGTATCACGATCTGAAACAATAGTATTTGGCACACCATGCAAGCGAATAATTTCACGAAAGAACAAATCAGCAACATTAACAGCATCATCGCTTTTATGACATGGTATAAAGTGTGCCATTTTCGAGAATCTATCCACGACAACAAATATGCTATCCCTCCCCTTCTTTGTTCGAGGTAAACCTAAAACAAAGTCCATAGATATATCCTCCCAAGGAACACTAGGTACAGGCAAAGGCATATATAAACCATGAGGATTGAGTCGTGACTTAGCTTTTTGACATGTAGTGATAGAGGCAAAGGTGTCCCGTCTTTCGATGAGATGGTGGATTTCGCTTTGGTGGAAGTCGACTTTGACGATCCGACTACGAACGTGCGAGGACGTCGCGCCTTAGCAATCGCTAAACCAACTCCGAGAGGTTATTGACCACGCCGGAGCACGATCAACCTGACCACGAGGGTCTGTTTCCTGCGAGCAAACGAAGAACAAGCAAGAAACTAAGATTGCAATCTGGATATTGCGAATATAAGATGAAAGCTTTATTGATCAAGGTGGGGTTCTGTGACGCCTTTGTCTGGTCGTTGAACACAAACGAAGTACGCGAAGTTGCAGCTATGGCGAACTTTTAATCTAAACAAAACCCAACGTCTAAACGATGCCCTAAGGGCTGTATATATGGAGGAAGAGGGGGAGAATTTCGTGGCCCTTGGTGGAGGGGTCCGAAATCAACCCTATCTCTTGTTTCCCCACACATACGGACTCTAAAAATAGCCTATACTTATGTATTTCGAAATTACATGGGCCTGGCCCAATAATAAGGTGACGCAGCACCTAAAATAGCCTCGGGACGAAATTTATGAAGTGGCGTCTTGTATATTTCGTCCAAGGCTTCATGCACCCATTATGGTGGCTTCAAAGTCCTGAAATCATCACTTGTAACTCCGTTCTTGTTTCCCTTGCGCATGCCATCATCTCCATGCTTGTTCTTGCTCCAATGTTCATCCTTCTCCAAGCTAGGCCCTTCATTTGTAAGCAAAACAAATGTATCCAATTTAGGCAGCATCATATTCTCATGAACATTAGAATCATTACCAAGAAACGAAAGTACCTGGTAATTTAGTTGGCGTGCACGAGCTCTAGTAATTGGTCCAGTATGTATAGCAGCAGGGGCTGTGGGTGTAACAATTGTATTGATGTCCTCATCAAAAATGCACACGAACAGTACGTGTTACCTTAACCTTGCCACTGTTGTTGAACCATTGGATGTAGTAAGGATGTGGATGTGGTCTTGTGGTGAGAGAAAGCTTCTCCACCATCTCCATGCTAGCCAAGTTGTTGCAGCTCCCTCCGTCTATTATGACGCGCACAGAACGTTCCTTCACAACTCCCTTGGTATGGAACAAATTGTGCCTCTGATTTTGCTCAGCTTGTGTGACCTGCACACTCAAAACACGTTGATCAACTAAACATTCATACCTGTCAGCGTCTTCAGGAGCCATGTATTGCGTCTCATGATCAGAATCATCTCCACCATGTTCTTCACGTGTAATAAGAGCCAATGTCTCCTCATCATAGTCACTAGCGGACTCATATCCACCATCCGCGGTAGCAATCATCACACGCGAAGATTTGCATTCCCTCGCATAATGACCTCCTCCCTTACAACGACGACAAATAATATCACTTGTGTGCCCTGTTGATGCCATGGAAGAAGAAGAACGCTGTGCAGGACCAGCAGGTGCGCTCTTGGAAGATAATGGTGGTTGTGCCTGTTTTCTTGTATCACGGCTGGAGGTGGCACCGGATGGAGGTGCTGGTGCAGT
This sequence comes from Triticum aestivum, assembly GCF_018294505.1. Taxonomy (NCBI): domain Eukaryota; kingdom Viridiplantae; phylum Streptophyta; class Magnoliopsida; order Poales; family Poaceae; genus Triticum; species Triticum aestivum. The sequence continues at coordinate 155,643 of NW_025228122.1, forward strand.
TGAAGTAGAAGATGCACGTGGTGTCCATGATGAAGGTCGGCCTGCAGAAAAGTTAGTTCGCCCCAATGCTTGTCGATCCTGCACTTCACGTTCAGCTTTACAAGCAAGATGGAATAAACGAGTGATATTAGTATACTCCTTATAGTCTAGAATGGTCTGAATCTCTCTATTTAATCCACCCAGAAAACGTGCAAGCATAGCTTCATTCTCCTCAACAATACCACATCTAATCATGCCAGTTTGTAATTCCTGATAATATTCTTCTACAGAATTTTTCCCTTGTCTTAAACGCTGCAATTTTTGAAGCAATTCACGTTGATAATATGGTGGAACCCAACGCATACGCATAGCAGTTTTCAAAGCAGCCCAAGTAGTTGGAATAGGATATAATCTACAATGTTCAGACCACCATACACATGCAAAACTAGTGAAAGCACAAACAGCAGCAGCAACTCGTCTCTCCTCGGGATATTGTAAACATGTAAATCGTTGTTCAGTTTCTAACTCCCAAGTAAGATATATATCAGGAACATATCTACCCTCAAATGGTGGAATATTCAATTTCAGTTTAGGAATATGGACATCATCTCGTACCTGAGGTGGTGGTGCAGGCCTACCATTACGAATATATACCTGAGGTCGACCTGCTGGTGGTGGTACAGGTGGCTGCACGTAGTGTTGATTTTGATCAACCTCATCCTCATAATCTCCCACATAATCATCCTCCTCCGCATCAGCAGCAGGAGCCACAGAAGTATCAACAGCAGCACCAACAGTTTGGCCAAACGCAAGAGGAACACGGCTTGCTCGGCGGAGGTCTGCTTCGCGACGTGGAGGTAGTCGTTGTTGTTGTTGTTGGAGAGGTGCGTTAGGTGCAGCAGGTGGTGGTGGTGGAAGACGCGCGAGCAACTCATTAAACTTGTTATCGAGCTTTGTTTCGAACGTCTTCTCAAGGCCAGTGATCTTCTCCATGGCCTCTTCAAAATTGTTCAGCACATCTTGCACCTGTTCAGTCATCATTTGCTGAAACTTATCATGAAGCTCCTTGTTCGATAAATTCTCCCAGTCAATCTCGTCGGCTTGTGATCCTGGCATGGTTAGCAGCAATAGAAACACACAAGAATATGATCCTACAGACTACGAACAAGTGGTAGTGGTGGGTGTCACAAATCCGTCAAGCAAATCTCAAATTCTTACCAGTTCTTACCCAGCAGCAGGCGGTGATCGGCAACCGTTGTAGTCAAAAACTCTCAAAGCTTGGATAGAGCGATTACCAGGGAGAGTCAAACGCACGACGTAGATGTATGTGGAGCTGGGAAGGCTTATAATATGGTAGCAAAAAGGATCCGCAATAATCAATTCAGAGATGCAAAGTTGAATAAACGCTCAACGACGGTACTGTGCTGGTCCTAGGCTAGACTGTGCTAGAGACGCGAGCCTAGAACACTAACAAAATCACGGCGCGGCACGTAAACAAGGGAAAAGCACACTCTGGAATTTTTTATTTCGCTCTTTTTTTTTTGCGCTCTCTTTTTTTTTGCGCTGCTTTTTTTTTTGCGAAAAATCACTATAATGGCGAGTGTCTCAAAACTCTTCTTAGCTCAAACTGACAGGATGGGCACGAAATTTTTTCGACCAAATTTTTTTTTTTTTTGGACTGCCCGGACCCAAAAACTGGAAACGGGTCAAAAAAAACTTCCTATAATGGCACCTGTCTCAAAACACTCAGAAACACCAAAAAATAGGATAGCCAGAAAAATAGGATATATCAGGAACATATCTACCCTCAAATGGTGGAATATTCAATTTCAGTTTAGGAATATGGACATCATCTCGTACCTGAGGTGGTGGTGCAGGCCTACCATTACGAATATATACCTGAGGTCGACCTGCTGGTGGTGGTGCTGGTGGCTACTCGTAGATCTGATTTTGATCAACCTCATCCTCATAATCGCCCGCATACTCATCATCCTCCTGGATACCAGCAGGAGCAGTAGCAGGAGCTAAAGAAACACCAACAGCAGTAACAGCGGCATCAGAATTTTGTCCTGGCACAATAGGAACACGCTGTGCTCGTCCATACTGATTCGGAAGGGGGCGTAGTTGTTGTTGTTGCAGAGGTGCGACAGGTGCAGCCGGTGGTGGAAGACGCGCAAGCAGTTCATTAAATCTGTTATCGAGCTTTGTTTCGAACGTCTTCTCAAGGCCAGTGATCTTCTCCATGGCCTCTTCAAAATTGTTCAGCACATCTTGTACCTGTTCAGTCATCATTTGCTGAAACTTATCATGAAGCTCCTTGTTCGATAAGTTCTCCCAGTCAATCTCGTCGGCTTGTGATCCTGGCATGGTTAGCAGCAATAGAAACACACAAGAATATGATCCTACAGACTACTAAGAAGTGGTGGTGGTGTATCACAAATCCGTCAAGCAAATCTCAAATTCTTACCAGTTCTTACCCAGCAGCAGGCGGTGATCGGCAACCGTTGTAGTCAAAAACTCTCAAAGCTTGGATAGAGCGATTACCAGGGAGAGTCAAACACACGACGTAGATGTATGTGGAGCTGGGAAGGCTTATAGTATGGTAGCAAAAAGGGTCAGCAATAATCAATTCAGAGATGCAAAATTGAATAAACGCTCAACGACGGTACTGTGCTGGTCCTAGGCTAGACTGTGCTAGAGACGCGAGCCTAGAACACTAACAAAATCACGGCGCGACACGTAAACAAGGGAAAAGCACACTCTGAAAAAAAAATTCGCTCTTTTTTTTGCGCTCTTTTTTTTGCGAAAAATCACTATAATGGCGAGTGTCTCAAAACTCTTTCTAGGTCAAACTGACAGGATGGGCACGAATTTTTTTTTTCGACAAATTTTTTTTTTTCGACTGCCCGGACCCAAAAACTGGAAACAGGTCAAAAAAAACTTCCTATAATGGCACCTGTCTCAAAACACTCAGAAACACCTAAAAATAGGATAGCCAGAATTTTTTTCGAAAAATGCGTTTTCGAAAAATTTTGGGCCTAAACGGAGCGTGGCTACCCGACTCTTTTTTTTCCGAAACCTACTCCGGCAAGGAAACACGAATCGGAATCTAGATGGATCTCGAAAACAAACCTAATATGCAAGGAACTCGGATTGGTGGTGGATATATGGTGGTGGTATATGGCAGCGGTGGTGGTAGCGGTGGTAGTATATGGATATGGATATGAATCGGTGGTGGTATATGAATCGGTGGTGGTATATGGATACGGATTCGGAGGGGTGGCGGATAAGCGGTGGTGGTAGATGGCAGGGGCGATGATAATGGTGCGGCGGCGGCGTGACAACTTATGACCAGAACTCGAAACTCTAAAAGACTAGACTCTAAGACCAGCAACTAGACACGACGATGCAACCGCAAATTCAACAAAGCAAAACCCTAAAAAGATTATGCAAAGGCTCAGATTGGTTCGGATATGATGAACTAACCCTAATTTTTTTTTGTGGCTTTTTCGTGGACTGTAGGTATGAAGAACAGACTCGATCTAAACTACGAAAAACTGTAAAATCTCACCGAGCAACCTGGAAATCTGATACCACTTGATAGAGGCAAAGGTGTCCCGTCTTTCGATGAGATGATGGATATCGCTTTTGTGGAAGTCGACTTTGACGATCCGACTACGAACTTGCGAGGACGTCGCGCCTTAGCAATCGCTAAACCAACTCCGAGAGGTTATTGACCACGCCGGAGCACGATCAACCTGACCACGAGGGTCTGTTTCCTGCGAGCAAACGAAGAACAAGCAAGAAACTAAGATTGCAATCTGGATATTGCGAATATAAGATGAAAGCTTTATTGATCAAGGTGGGGTTCTGTGACGCCTTTGTCTGGTCGTTGAACACAAACGAAGTACGCGAAGTTGCAGCTATGGCGAACTTTTAATCTAAACAAAACCCAAAGTCTAAACGATGCCCTAAGGGCTGTATATATGGAGGAAGAGGGGGGAATTTCGTGGTCGTTGGTGGAGGGGTCCGAAATCAACCCTATCTCTTGTTTCCCCACACATACGGACTCTAAAAATAGCCTATACTTATGTATTTCGAAATTACATGGGCCTGGCCCAATAATAAGGTGACGCAGCACCTAAAATAGCCTCGGGACGAAATTTATGGAGTGGCATCTTGTATATTTCGTCCAAGGCTTCATGCACCCATTATGGTGGCTTCAAAGTCCTGAAATCATCACTTGTAACTCCATTCTTGTTCTTGCTCCAATGTTCATCCTTCTCCAAGCTAGGCCCTTCATTTGTATGCAAAACAAATGTATCCAATTTAGGCAGCATCATATTCTCATGAACATTAGAATCATTACCAAGAAACGAAAGTACCTGGTAATTTAGTTGGCGTGCACGAGCTCTAGTAATTGCTCCAGTATGTATAGCAGCAGGGGCTGTGGGTGTAACAATTGTATTGATGTCCTCATCATCTGCCCATATAAGGGGATAAGGATCCACCTTTTTACCTACGCCTTCTTCCTCCTTTGCCTATCCATCTCCTGCGCACTCGAGCTCCAGCGCCCAAGCCCGCGCTTCCTACCTCAACCTCCTCCAGCAATGTCCGGAGCGGGAGGGCCATGTCAAAAAGCTAAGGAAGGCCGGATACTTGTCCAAGGACATCGCGCACCGGCTTCCCGAGGAAGGGCAGCTTCTCCCCACCCCAAGGCCCCATGAGAGGGTAGTATTCCTTCCCCACTTCCTCCGCGGACTGGGTTTCCCACTCCACCCATTTGTCGGGGGGCTCATGTTCTACTATGGCCTAGATTTCCACGATCTGGCCCCGAACTTCGTCCTCAACATCTCGGCCTTTATCGTCGTGTGTGAGGCTTTCCTCCGCATCCGCCCCCATTTTGGCCTCTGGCTCAAGACCTTCAATGTCAAGCCCAAGGTGGTGCGCGGCAGCTAGGCGGAGTGCGGAGGCGCCATGGCGGGCAAGATGGCCAACGTCCTATGGCTCGAGGGCTCCTTTGTGGAGACCCTGAAGGGGTGGCAATCATGGTGGTTTTACATTACCGAGCCGCGCGATCCGAAATGGATCGCAGCCCCCGAGTTCCGATCCGGACCCCCACGCGGCTTATGTCCTGGAAAGAGACGGGCCTGTCGTGGGGCGACGAAAAAGAGGTGACCGGATTGCAGACATGCATCCAGTCCCTGGTAATCAAGCCGATCAAGCTTGTCAATGTAGTCCAGGTTATGCTCGTCTGCCGGATCCTCCCATGTCAACAATGGGGCTTTAATCTGTGGGAGTTCGACCCGGTGCAGCACCAAACCCTTAACCGGCTCTTCGACACGACATGTGAAGACGTCTGTAAGGTGCTAACCAAAGGCGCCGAGGCTCCCACATCCGCTTCCGAGGACCGCGGATACAGCTCGCAGCGTCACACTAGCGAGGTAAGCTATTTTCACCTTTTACAGGATGTTATGTTTTTTCATAGTTTAACTCTATGCGGGATCTAAACTCCCTCACGTTTGACAGGCTTGGCAGGCGCAGTCCGGATCGATTAACTGTCCGGCTCCCTTGCCCGAAGACCCAGCCCTTGCTCTCCTAGTGAAGCTGCTGGTTTCGATGCCTTATGTGGTGCTGGAGAAGAAGGCCAAGAAGAAGAAGGCCACGGGGACTCGAAAGAGTACCCGTAATGTGGTGGTGTCGGACTCGTCATCCGACGAGTCTGAGACGCTCTCCTCCCGTGAGAACGAGGAGGAGGAAGAAGAACACTCTCCCCCTCCAGCGGGGGGAGGAAAGAAAAGGAAGGCCGCCCCAACGGGGGAGGCCGAAGGGTCCAGGAAGAGGAAGACCCCTCCGCCGAACTACTCCCCCGACGCCGAAGAGGACGAAGAGGAGTGGCCAGATAGGGCCAAGCGTCCGGCGAAATCGTAAGTATTCGGATATCAGAGTAACTCATGATGTTCCTTTGTTTTGCAGAGCCTTCCCTAATGTCGAACATAATTATGCAGCCCGCCCCGGGCCGAACTCAACGAGTCGTCGAGCGGCTCCCTGGATTCATCGGACGTGAACTCAGTTCTGCCCGCTGTCTCCCCCCGCACTGCGGATGACGCTGAAGTGGCGTCGCAACGAGCTCCGGGGCAGGAGGAGGTGGTCTTGGAGGAGCCGCAAGGCGACCTCCCGGACTCCAGGAGTAAAGGGGACAAGACCCCCCAGGGCTCCAAGTCCGGCTTTGTGCCGGACACCGTGTCGGAATCTTCAACAGTTCCGGACCGCGGTAGGCGAACTCCTTCCAAGAGGAGCAAGCCTTCTGAGCCGGCGGCCTCCGTCCAACCGGAGGTGCCGGACAATCTGCTGGAGGTGCTTGACGGCGCCTCCATCGACGAGGAACACCGTACTATTATGAGTACGGTGATCCAGAAGGTTCAGTCCGCCAAGAGCGGACTGAGTGAAGCTTGCGCTAGCCTTCTAACAGGCTTCGAGGTAAGTAAAAAATATGTAATAATATAACCGCATAGACAGTAGCCCCTGATGCTCTGTTTGGCGTTCGGAAAGAAAAGCCGAATAGAGGATCTATTAAATTTCGTAGGAGTCTAACAACAAAGAGTCTATATGCGTATCCAGGCTTCGCTGGTAGCCACCGCCGCACTGACTGCGGAGGTGGGTGCCCTGAAACAGGGACTCGAGCGGACCGAGCAAGTGCTCGGCCTTGGCAAGCGGCAGCTCGAGGAGAAAGAAGGTAAGAAATACCTTACAGAAAAAAGTGCCTATAAAAAGACGTGATTGCAAAAAATAACAGGATTGTACTGCTTATTGTAGGGGCCACGACTAAGGTGGCGACCCTCAAGCAGGCGCTGTCCGAGGCCGAAAAGAAAGCGGCCGCGGAGTGCGCCGAGCGAGAGAAACTTGAGGCCCGGGTCGGCGAGGTGCAGCAAGAGCTTCAGGCTCTCATGAAAAAACATGAGAGTTTGGAGCTTGAGTCAAAGACGCAAGCATCCGAGCTCGCGGCGGCCCTTGAGACTGCCAAGTCTGCCAAGGCCGAAGCCCAAAAGGCCCTCCAAGAGTTGGAAGAGATGAAAAAGATAGCAGCGGGTAAGGCATTCTTTATGCAAAGCAGAAATATAAAAGTAAACTACTTGTTACTTACCCGAATCCGGAGTTCTCCAGGGGCATTCGCAGATCTTCCCTGCAGCGTATCTGCCGCTGCTGCATTCTACCGAGCTGAAGAGGGCAGCTCGACAGAGAAGGTGTTCTGGTCTCAGTATACTGAGGCTAGACACCCTGTGCCCTTGAGCGACCAGCTGAAACAGCTAGTCGAGCTCCACAAGGCGGCCGAACAGGCCATGAAGGGCTTCATAGTTCGGCTGTGGCCCGGAGAGGCCCTGCCTGGGAGCTACTTCGGGCTGATGCGGCGGCTAGTGGAGGCCTGTCCAAGGCTCGAGGTCATCAAGCGCTCCGTCTGCATCGAAGGTGCCCGTAGGGCCCTTGCCCGTGCAAAGGTGCACTGGGGTAAGCTGGACGGTGAGAAGCTTGTGAGGGACGGGCCGCCGCCGGGGAAGGAGCATCGCAAGCCCGAGAACTACTATAAGGATGTTCTTGCGGGTGCCCGCCTTGTGGAGGATGAGTGTACCAAGGATGTAATTTTTGAATGAACTCGCTCGTGTTTATCCTGTGCGCTGAAAACTTGTTCATATGCGCTAAGCAATGCTTGTTGAATTTAAAATATTACTTTCTGTGTGGCCGTTTATCAAAAAATTGAGAGATGACCAGTCGTCGGCTTCTGCCCCCATGCCACTAGTGCTGGGGTGTTCGGGATAAACCTGAGCGCTCTTTTTCCCATAGTTGGGTCCTTCGAGGGAGGGGCTCAGCACAATGAACCAGGCAATCGGACTATAATGCTTGAACACTCTCACTTAGCCATAGAACTCTATAATTTTAAATTTTAGCGAAGCCCCTAGTTCGGAAGACCGAGTTTGGGGCGCTATCCACGCCTTGGCCGGACAAAGCCGGCTCCTCGCTCGAAGCGGCATAAGTCTTTAGGGACTTGAAAAACCTCTCGAACAGCGACCGGTCTCTCGCCTCATCATGACAGTCAGTTTTAGCTTTCTCCACTGAGGTTCTTAACCCAGCTCAACTGGGGCACAATCGCAGTGGTTCTCCTAGTGCTACCTTAGCCGATATAGCGGAACGTAAGTGATGAGGACATCAATACAATTGTTACACCCACAGGCCCTGCTGCTATACATACTGATGAGGACATCAATACAATTGTTACACCCACAGCCCCTGCTACTATACATACTGGACCAATTACTAGAGCTCGTGCACGCCAACTAAATTACCAGGTACTTTCGTTTCTTGGTAATGATTCTAATGTTCATGAGAATATGATGCTGCCTAAATTGGATACATTTGTTTTGCTTACAAATGAAGGGCCTAGCTTGGAGAAGGATGAACATTGGAGCAAGAACAAGCATGGAGATGATGGCATGCGCAAGGGGAACAAGAACGGAGTTACAAGTGATGATTTCAGGACTTTGAAGCCACCATAATGGGTGCATGAAGCCTTGGACGAAATATACAAGATGCCACTTCATAAATTTCGTCCCGAGGCTATTTTAGGTGCTGCGTCACCTTATTATTGGGCCAGGCCCATGTAATTTCGAAATACATAAGTATAGGCTATTTTTAGAGTCCGTATGTGTGGGGAAACAAGAGATAGGGTTGATTTCGGACTCCTCCACCAAGGGCCACGAAATTCCCCCCTCTTCCTCCATACATACAGCCCTTAGGGCATCGTTTAGACTTTGGGTTTTGTTTAGATTAAAAGTTCGCCATAGCTGCAACTTCGCGTACTTCGTTTGTGTTCAACGACCAGACAAAGGCGTCACAGAACCCCACCTTGATCAATAAAGCTTTCATCTTATATTCGCAATATCCAGATTGCAATCTTAGTTTCTTGCTTGTTCTTCGTTTGCTCGCAGGAAACAGACCCTCGTGGTCAGGTTGATCGTGCTCCGGCGTGGTCAATAACCTCTCGGAGTTGGTTTAGCGATTGCTAAGGCGCGACGTCCTCGCACGTTCGTAGTCGGATCGTCAAAGTCGACTTCCACCAAAGCGAAATCCACCATCTCATCGAAAGACGGGACACCTTTGCCTCTATCAAGTGGTATCAGATTTCCAGGTTGCTCGGTGAGATTTTACAGTATTTCGTAGTTTAGATCGAGTCTGTTCTTCATACCTACAGTCCACGAAAAAGCCACAAAAAAAATTTTTAGGGTTAGTTCATCATATCCGAACCAATCTGAGCCTTTGCATAATCTTTTTAGGGTTTTGCTTTGTTGAATTTGCGGTTGCATCGTCGTGTCTAGTTGCTGGTCTTAGAGTCTAGTCTTTTAGAGTTTCGAGTTCTGGTCATAAGTTGTCACGCCGCCGCCGCACCATCATCATAGCCCCTGCCATCTACCACCACCGCTCCGAATCCGTATCCATATACCACCACCAATCCGTGTCCATATACCACCACCAATCCATATCCATATACTACCACCACCGCTGCCATATACCACCACCATATATCCACCACCAATCCGAGTTCCTTGCATATTAGGTTTGTTTTCGAGATCCATCTAGATTCCGATTCGTGTTTCCTTGCCGGAGTAGGTTTCGGAAAAAAAAAAAAAGAGTCGGGTAGCCACGCTCCATTTAGGCCCAAAATTTTTCGAAAACGCGTTTTTCGAAAAAATTTCTGGCTATCCTATTTTTAGGTGTTTCTGAGTGTTTTGAGACAGGTGCCATTATAGGAAGTTTTTTTTGACCTGTTTCCAGTTTTTGGGTCCGGGCAGTCAAAAAAAAAATTGATCGAAAAAATTTCATGCCCATCCTGTCAGTTTGAGCTAAGAAGAGTTTTGAGACACTCGCCATTATAGTGATTTTTCGCAAAAAAAAAAGCAGCGCAAAAAAAGGAGCGCAAAAAAAAACAGCGCAAAAAAAAAAGAAGAGCGAAAAAAAATTCAGAGTGTGCTTTTCCCTTGTTTACGTGCCGCGTCGTGATTTTGTTGGTGTTCTAGGCTCGCGTCTCTAGCACAGTCTAGCCTAGGACCAGCACAGTACCGTCGTTGAGCGTTTATTCAACTTTGCATCTCTGAATTGATTATTGCTGACCCTTTTTGCTACCATACTATAAGCCTTCCCAGCTCCACATACATCTACGTCGTGTGTTTGACTCTCCCTGGTAATCGCTCTATCCAAGCTTTGAGAGTTTTTGACTACAACGGTTGCCGATCACCGCCTGCTGCTGGGTAAGAACTGGTAAGAATTTGAGATTTGCTTGACGGATTTGTGATACACCACCACCACTTCTTAGTAGTCTGTAGGATCATATTCTTGTGTGTTTCTATTGCTGCTAACCATGCCAGGATCACAAGCCGACGAGATTGACTGGGAGAACTTATCGAACAAGGAGCTTCATGATAAGTTTCAGCAAATGATGACTGAACAGGTACAAGATGTGCTGAACAATTTTGAAGAGGCCATGGAGAAGATCACTGGCCTTGAGAAGACGTTCGAAACAAAGCTCGATAACAGATTTAATGAACTGCTTGCGCGTCTTCCACCACCGGCTGTGATGAGGACATCAATACAATTGTTACACCCACAGCCCCTGCTGCTATACATACTGGACCAATTACTAGAGCTCGTGCACGCCAACTAAATTACCAGGTACTTTCGTTTCTTGGTAATGATTCTAATGTTCATGAGAATATGATGCTGCCTAAATTGGATACATTTGTTTTGCTTACAAATGAAGGGCCTAGCTTGGAGAAGGATGAACATTGGAGCAAGAACAAGCATGGAGATGATGGCATGCGCAAGGGAAACAAGAACGGAGTTACAAGTGATGATTTCAGGACTTTGAAGCCACCATAATGGGTGCATGAAGCCTTGGACGAAATATACAAGACGCCACTTCATAAATTTCGTCCCGAGGCTATTTTAGGTGCTGCGTCACCTTATTATTGGGCCAGGCCCATGTAATTTCGAAATACATAAGTATAGGCTATTTTTAGAGTCCGTATGTGTGGGGAAACAAGAGATAGGGTTGATTTCGGACCCCTCCACCAAGGGCCACGAAATTCTCCCCCTCTTCCTCCATATATACAGCCCTTAGGGCATCGTTTAGACTTTGGGTTTTGTTTAGATTAAAAGTTCGCCATAGCTGCAACTTCGCGTACTTCGTTTGTGTTCAACGACCAGACAAAGGCGTCACAGAACGCCACCTTGATCAATAAAGCTTTCATCTTATATTCGCAATATCCAGATTGCAATCTTAGTTTCTTGCTTGTTCTTCGTTTGCTCGCAGGAAACAGACCCTCGTGGTCAGGTTGATCGTGCTCCGGCGTGGTCAATAACCTCTCGGAGTTGGTTTAGCGATTGCTAAGGCGCGACGTCCTCGCACGTTCGTAGTCGGATCGTCAAAGTCGACTTCCACCAAAGCGAAATCCACCATCTCATCGTAAGACGGGACACCTTTGCCTCTATCAAGTGGTATCAGATTTCCAGGTTGCTCGGTGAGATTTTACAGTTTTTCGTAGTTTAGATCGAGTCTGTTCTTCATACCTATAGTCCACGAAAAAGCCAAAAAAAAAATTAGGGTTAGTTCATCCCATCCGAACCAATCTGAGCCTTGCATAATCTTTTCTGTATTTGCTTTGTTGAATTTGCGGTTGCATCGTCGTGTTCAGTTGCTGGTCTTAGCGTCTAGTCTTTTAGAGTTTCGAGTTCTGTTCACAAGTTGTCACGCCGTCGCCGCACCATCATCATCGCCCCTGCCATCTACCACCACCGCTCCGAATCCGTATCCATATACCACCACCAATCCGTGTCCATATACCACCACCGATCCATATCCATATACTACCACTGCTGCCATATACCACCACCATATATCCACCACCAATCCGAGTTCCTTGCTTATTAGGTTTGTTTTCGGGATCAATCTAGATTCCGATTCGTGTTTCCTTGCCGGAGTAGGTTTCGGAAAAAAAAAGAGTCGGGTAGCCACGCTCCGTTTAGGCCCAAAATTTTTCGAAAACGCATTTTTCGAAAAAAATTCTGGCTATCCTATTTTTAGGTGTTTCTGAGTGTTTTGAGACAGGTGCCATTATAGGAAGTTTTTTTTGACCCGTTTCCAGTTTTTGGGTCCGGGCAGTCGAAAAAAAAAATTGGTCGAAAAAATTTCGTGCCCATCCTGTCAGTTTGAGCTAGGAAGAGTTTTGAGACACTCGCCATTATAGTGATTTTTCGCAAAAAAAAAGCAGCGCAAAAAAAAAGAGCGCAAAAAAAAAGAGCGAAAAAAAAATTCAGAGTGTGCTTTTCCCTTGTTTACGTGCCGCGCCGTGATTTTGTTAGTGTTCTAGGCTCGCGTCTCTAGCACAGTCTAGCCTAGGACCAGCACAGTACCGTCGTTGAGCGTTTATTCAACTTTGCATCTCTGAATTGATTATTGCTGACCCTTTTTGCTACCATATTATAAGCCTTCCCAGCTCCACATACATCTACGTCGTGCGTTTGACTCTCCCTGGTAATCGCTCTATCCAAGCTTTGAGAGTTTTTGACTACAACGGTTGCCGATCACCGCCTGCTGCTGGGTAAGAACTGGTAAGAATTTGAGATTTGCTTGACGGATTTGTGACACCCACCACCACCTGATGAGGACATCAATACAATTGTTACACCCACAGCCCCTGCTGCTATACATACTGGACCAGTTACTAGAGCTCGTGCACGCCAACTAAATTACCAGGTACTTTCGTTTCTTGGTAATGATTCTAATGTTCATGAGAATATGATGCTGCCTAAATTGGATACATTTGTTTTGCTTACAAATGAAGGGCCTAGCTTGGAGAAGGATGAACATTGGAGCAAGAACAAGCATGGAGATGATGGCATGCGCAAGGGGAACAAGAACGGAGTTACAAGTGATGATTTCAGGACTTTGAAGCCACCATAATGGGTGCATGAAGCCTTGGACGAAATATACAAGATGCCACTTCATAAATTTCGTCCCGAGGCTATTTTAGGTGCTGCGTCACCTTATTATTGGGCCAGGCCCATGTAATTTCGAAATACATAAGTATAGGCTATTTTTAGAGTCCGTATGTGTGGTGAAACAAGAGATAGGGTTGATTTCGGACCCCTCCACCAAGGGCCACGAAATTCCCCCCTCTTCCTCCATATATACAGCCCTTAGGGCATCGTTTAGACTTTGGGTTTTGTTTAGATTAAAAGTTCGCCATAGCTGCAACTTCGCGTACTTCGTTTGTGTTCAACGACCAGACAAAGGCGTCACAGAACCCCACCTTGATCAATAAAGCTTTCATCTTATATTCGCAATATCCAGATTGCAATCTCAGTTTCTTGCTTGTTCTTCGTTTGCTCGCAGGAAACAGACCCTCGTGGTCAGGTTGATCGTGCTCCGGCGTGGTCAATAACCTCTCGGAGTTGGTTTAGCGATTGCTAAGGCGCGACGTCCTCGCACGTTCGTAGTCGGATCGTCAAAGTCGACTTCCACCAAAGCGAAATCCACCATCTCATCGAAAGACGGGACACCTTTGCCTCTATCAACTTGTCACCCCCAAACTGATGGACAAACTGAAGTAGTCAATAGGACGTTGTCTACTATGCTTAGGGCTGTTTTGAAGAATAATAAGAAAATGTGGGAGGAATGCTTGCCTCATATTGAATTTGCTTATAATCGTTCATTGCATTCTACTACTAAGATGTGCCCTTTTGAAGTTGTGTATGGTTTCCTACCTCGTGCACCTATTGATTTGTTGCCTCTTCCATCTTCGGAGAAGGTTAATTTTGATGCTAAACAACGTGCTGAATTGATTTTAAAAATGCATGAGTTAACTAAGGAAAACATTGAGCGTATGAATGCTAAATATAAACTTGCTGGAGATAAGGGTAGAAAACATGTTGTGTTTGCACCTGGAGATCTTGTTTGGTTACATTTGCGTAAGGATAGATTTCCTGATTTGCGCAAATCAAAGCTAATGCCACGTGCTGATGGTCCCATTAAGGTGTTAGAGAAAATAAATGATAATGCATATAAACTTGAGCTGCCTGCAGATTTTGGGGTTAGTCCCACTTTTAACATTGCAGATTTGAAGCCTTATTTGGGTGAGGAAGATGAACTTCCGTCGAGGACGACTTCATTTCAAGAAGGGGAGGATGATGAGGACATCAATACAATTGTTACACCCACAGCCCCTGCTGCTATACATACTGGACCAATTACTAGAGCTCGTGCACGCCAACTAACTTACCAGGTACTTTCGTTTCTTGGTAATGATTCTAATGTTCATGAGAATATGATGCTGCCTAAATTGGATACATTTGTTTTGCTTACAAATGAAGGGCCTAGCTTGGAGAAGGATGAACATTGGAGCAAGAACAAGCATGGAGATGATGGCATGCGCAAGGGGAACAAGAACGGAGTTACAAGTGATGATTTCAGGACTTTGAAGCCACCATAATGGGTGCATGAAGCCTTGGACGAAATATACAAGATGCCACTTCATAAATTTCGTCCCGAGGCTATTTTAGGTGCTGCGTCACCTTATTATTGGGCCAGGTCCATGTAATTTCGAAATACATAAGTATAGGCTATTTTTAGAGTCCGTATGTGTGGGGAAACAAGAGATAGGGTTGATTTTGGACCCCTCCACCAAGGGCCACGAAATTCCCCCCTCTTCCTCCATATATACAGCCCTTAGGGCATCGTTTAGACTTTGGGTTTTGTTTAGATTAAAAGTTCGCCATAGCTGCAACTTCGCGTACTTCGTTTGTGTTCAACGACCAGACAAAGGCGTCACAGAACCCCACCTTGATCAATAAAGCTTTCATCTTATATTCGCAATATCCAGATTGCAATCTCAGTTTCTTGCTTGTTCTTCGTTTGCTCGCAGGAAACAGACCCTCGTGGTCAGGTTGATCGTGCTCCGGCGTGGTCAATAACCTCTCGGAGTTGGTTTAGCGATTGCTAAGGCGCGACGTCCTCGCACGTTCGTAGTCGGATCGTCAAAGTCGACTTCCACCAAAGCGATATCCATCATCTCATCGAAAGACGGGACACCTTTGCCTCTATCACATATGCTGATTATGTTGATTGTGATGTGGTACCTATGCAAGCATGTTCCTTATTACTTGGTAGACCATGGCAATTTGATAAAAATTCTGTACACCATGGTAGAAACAATCACTATACTCTTGTTCATAAGGATAAAAATATTACTTTGCTTCCTATGACTCCTGATTCCATTTTGAAAGATGATATTAATAGAGCTAATAAAGCACAACAGGAGAAGAATAAGAGTGAAAATCAGATTGTGGCAAAAGAATTTGAGCAACAAATGAAGCCTAATAATAAACCATCTAGTGTTGCTTCTGAAATTAAATTGAAAAGTGCATGTTTACTTGCCACCAAATCTGATATTGATGATCTAGATTTTAGCAAATCTGTTTGCTATGCTTTTGTGTGCAAAGAGGCATTATTTTCATTCGAGGACGTGCCTTCCTCTTTGCCTCCTGCTGTCACTAACATTTTGCAGGAGTTCGCTGACGTTTTTCCACAAGACGTGCCACCGGGATTACCGCCTATTCGAGGGATTGAGCATCAGATTGACTTAATTCCCGGTGCTTCACTGCCAAACCGTGCACCATACCGTACCAATCCAGAAGAGACGAAGGAGATTATGCATCAAGTACAAGAGCTTCTCGACAAAGGTTATATACGCGAATCCGTTAGTCCTTGTGCTGTTCCTATTATTCTAGTGCCGAAAAAGGATGGTACATCACGTATGTGTGTTGATTGTAGAGGCATTAATAATATTACTATTCGTTATCGTCATCCTATTCCTAGGCTAGATGATATGCTTGATGAATTGAGTGGCTCTACAATATTCTCCAAAGTTGATTTGCGTAGTGGCTACCATCAAATTCGTATGAAATTGGGAGATGAATGGAAAACAGCATTTAAAACTAAGTTTGGATTATATGAGTGGTTAGTCATGCCTTTTGGGTTAACTAATGCACCTAGTACTTTCATGAGATTAATGAACGAAGTTTTACGTGCTTTCATTGGACGATTTGTGGTAGTTTACTTTGATGACATATTAATTTATAGCAGATCTTTGGAGGAACATTTGGAACATTTGCGTGCTGTTTTTATTGCTCTACGTGATGCACGTTTGTTTGGTAACCTTGGGAAGTGCACCTTTTGCACCGACCGAGTATCTTTTCTTGGCTATGTTGTTACTCCACAGGGAATTGAAGTTGATAAAGCCAAGATTGAAGCTATTGAGAGTTGGCCGCAGCCCAAAACGGTCACACAAGTGAGGAGTTTTCTTGGCCTCGCTGGATTCTATAGGCGTTTTGTGAGAGATTTCAGCACCATTGCTGCACCTCTCAATGAGCTTACAAAGAAAGATGTGCCTTTTCTTTGGGGTACCGCACAGGAAGAAGCCTTCATGGTATTGAAAGATAAGTTGACACATGCTCCTTTACTCCAACTTCCTGATTTTAATAAGACTTTTGAGCTTGAATGTGATGCTAGTGGAATTGGATTAGGAGGTGTGTTATTACAAGATGGCAAACCTGTTGCTTACTTTTCTGAAAAACTGAGTGGGCCTAGTCTGAATTATTCTACTTATGATAAAGAATTATATGCTCTTGTTCGGACTTTAGAAACATGGCAACATTATTTATGGCCCAAAGAATTTGTTATACATTCTGATCATGAATCTTTGAAACATATTAAAAGTCAAGCTAAACTGAATCGTAGATATGCTAAATGGGTGGAATTCATTGAGACTTTCCCTTATGTCATTAAACACAAGAAGGGAAAAGAAAATGTTATTGCTGATGCATTGTCTCGTCGCTATACTATGCTTTCACAACTTGACTTCAAAATATTTGGTTTGGAGACCATCAAAGATCAATATGTGCATGATGCTGATTTTAAAGATGTAATGCAGAATTGTAAAGAAGGAAGAATGTGGAACAAGTTTGTCGTTAACGATGGATTTGTGTTTCGTGCTAACAAGCTATGCATTCCAGCTAGCTCCGTTCGTCTTTTGTTGTTGCAGGAAGCGCATGGAGGAGGATTAATGGGACATTTTGGCGTGAAGAAGACGGAGGACGTACTTGCTACACATTTCTTTTGGCCAAAGATGAGACGGGATGTTGAGCGTTTTATTGCTCGATGCACTACATGTCAAAAAGCTAAGTCACGACTCAATCCTTATGGTTTATATATGCCTTTGCCTGTACCTAGTGTTCCTTGGGAAGATATATCTATGGACTTTGTTTTAGGTTTACCTCGAACAAAGAAGGGGAGGGATAGCATATTTGTTGTCGTGGATAGATTCTCGAAAATGGCACACTTTATACCATGTCATAAAAGCGATGATGCTGTTAATGTTGCTGATTTGTTCTTTCGTGAAATTATTCGCTTGCATGGTGTGCCAAATACTATTGTTTCAGATCGTGATACTAAATTTCTTAGCCACTTTTGGAGATGTTTATGGGCTAAGTTGGGGACTAAACTGCTTTTTAGTACTACTTGTCACCCCCAAACTGATGGACAAACTGAAGTAGTCAATAGAACGTTGTCTACTATGCTTAGGGCTGTTTTGAAGAATAATAAGAAAATATGGGAGGAATGCTTGCCTCATATTGAACTTGCTTATAATCGTTCATTGCATTCTACTACTAAGATGTGCCCTTTTGAAGTTGTGTATGGTTTCCTACCTCGTGCACCTATTGATTTGTTGCCTCTTCCATCTTCGGAGAAGGTTAATTTTGATGCTAAACAACGTGCTGAATTAATTTCAAAAATGCATGAGTTAACTAAGGAAAACATTGAGCGTATGAATGCTAAATATAAACTTGCTGGAGATAAGGGTAGAAAACATATTGTGTTTGCACCTGGAGATCTTGTTTGGTTACATTTGCGTAAGGATAGATTTCCTGATTTGCGCAAATCAAAGCTAATGCCACGTGCTGATGGTCCCTTTAAGGTGTTAGAGAAAATAAATGATAATGCATATAAACTTGAGCTGCCTGCAGATTTTGGGGTTAGTCCCACTTTTAACATTGCAGATTTGAAGCCTTATTTGGGTGAGGAAGATGAACTTCTGTCGAGGACGACTTCATTTCAAGAAGGGGAGGATGATGAGGACATCAATACAATTGTTACACCCACAGCCCCTGCTGCTATACATACTGGACCAATTACTAGAGCTCGTGCACGCCAACTAAATTACCAGGTACTTTCGTTTCTTGGTAATGATTCTAATGTTCATGAGAATATGATGCTGCCTAAATTGGATACATTTGTTTTGCTTACAAATAAAGGGCCTAGCTTGGAGAAGGATGAACATTGGAGCAAGAACAAGCATGGAGATGATGGCATGCGCAAGGGGAACAAGAACGGAGTTACAAGTGATGATTTCAGGACTTTGAAGCCACCATAATGGGCGCATGAAGCCTTGGACGAAATATACAAGATGCCACTTCATAAATTTCGTCCCGAGGTTATTATAGGTGCTGCGTCACCTTATTATTGGGCCAGGCCCATGTAATTTCGAAATACATAGGTATAGGCTATTTTTAGAGTCCGTATGTGTGGGGAAACAAGAGATAGGGTTGATTTCGGACCCCTCCACCAAGGGCCACGAAATTCCCCCTCTCTTCCTCCACATATACAGCCCTTAGGGCACCGTTTAGACTTTGGGTTTTGTTTAGATTAAAAGTTCGCCATAGCTGCAACTTCGCGTACTTCGTTTGTGTTCAACGACCAGACAAAGGCGTCACAGAACCCCACCTTGATCAATAAAGCTTTCATCTTATATTCGCAATATCCAGATTGCAATCTTAGTTTCTTGCTTGTTCTTCGTTTGCTCGCAGGAAACAGACCCTCGTGGTCAGGTTGATCGTGCTCCGGCGTGGTCAATAACCTCTCGGAGTTGGTTTAGCGATTGCTAAGGCGCGACGTCCTCGCACGTTCGTAGTCGGATCGTCAAAGTCGACTTCCACCAAAGCGAAATCCACCATCTCATCGAAAGACGGGACACCTTTTCCCCTATCATTATACCATGTCATAAAAGCGATGATGCTGTTAATGTTGCTGATTTGTTCTTTCGTGAAATTATTCGCTTGCATGGTGTGCCAAATACTATTGTTTCAGATCGTGGTACTAAATTTCTTAGCCACTTTTGGAGATGTTTATGGGCTAAGTTGCGGACTAAACTGCTTTTTAGTACTACTTGTCACCCCCAAACTGATGGACAAACTGAAGTAGTCAATAGAACGTTGTCTACTATGCTTAGGGCTGTTTTGAAGAATAATAAGAAAATGTGGGAGGAATGCTTGCCTCATATTGAATTTGCTTATAATCGTTCATTGCATTCTACTACTAAGATGTGCCCTTTTGAAGTTGTGTATGGTTTCCTACCTCGTGCACCTATTGATTTGTTGCCTCTTCCATCTTCGGAGAAGGTTAATTTTGATGCTAAACAACGTGCTGAATTGATTTTAAAAATGCATGAGTTAACTAAGGAAAACATTGAGCGTATGAATGCTAAATATAAACTTGCTGGAGATAAGGGTAGAAAACATGTTGTGTTTGCACCTGGAGATCTTGTTTGGTTACATTTGCGTAAGGATAGATTTCCTGATTTGGGCAAATCAAAGCTAATGCCACGTGCTGATGGTCCCTTTAAGGTGTTAGAGAAAATAAATGATAATGCATATAAACTTGAGCTGCCTGCAGATTTTGGGGTTAGTCCCACTTTTAACATTGCAGATTTGAAGCCTTATTTGGGTGAGGAAGATGAACTTCCGTCGAGGACGACTTCATTTCAAGAAGGGGAGGATGATGAGGACATCAATACAATTGTTACACCCACAGCCCCTGCTGCTATACATACTGGACCAATTACTAGAGCTCGTGCACGCCAACTAAATTACCAGGTACTTTCGTTTCTTGGTAATGATTCTAATGTTCATGAGAATATGATGCTGCCTAAATTGGATACATTTGTTTTGCTTACAAATGAAGGGCCTAGCTTGGAGAAGGATGAACATTGGAGCAAGAACAAGCATGGAGATGATGGCATGCGCAAGGGGAACAAGAACGGAGTTACAAGTGATGATTTCAGGACTTGGAAGCCACCATAATGGGTGCATGAAGCCTTGGACGAAATATACAAGATGCCACTTCATAAATTTCGTCCCGAGGCTATTTTAGGTGCTGCGTCACCTTATTATTGGGCCAGGCCCATGTAATTTCGAAATACATAAGTATAGGCTATTTTTAGAGTCCGTATGTGTGGGGAAACAAGAGATAGGGTTGATTTCGGACCCCTCCACCAAGGGCCACGAAATTCCCCCCCTCTTCCTCCATATATACAGCCCTTAGGGCATCGTTTAGACTTTGGGTTTTGTTTAGATTAAAAGTTCGCCATAGCTGCAACTTCGCGTACTTCGTTTGTGTTCAACGACCAGACAAAGGCGTCAAAGAACCCCACCTTGATCAATAAAGCTTTCATCTTATATTCGCAATATCCAGATTGCAATCTCAGTTTCTTGCTTGTTCTTCGTTTGCTCGCAGGAAACAGACCCTCGTGGTCAGGTTGATCGTGCTCCGGCGTGGTCAATAACCTCTCGGAGTTGGTTTAGCGATTGCTAAGGCGCGACGTCCTCGCACGTTCGTAGTCGGATCGTCAAAGTCGACTTCCACCAAAGCGATATCCATCATCTCATCGAAAGACGGGACACCTTTGCCTCTATCAGAAATTTTTTCGAAAAATGCGTTTTCAAAAAAATTTGGGCCTAAACGGAGCGTGGCTACCCGACTCCGGCAAGGAAACACGAATCGGAATCTAGATGGATCTCGAAAACAAACCTAATATGCAAGGAACTCGGATTGGTGGTGGATATATGGTGGTGGTATATGGCAGCGGTGGTGGTAGCGGTGGTAGTATATGGATATGGATATGAATCGGTGGTGGTATATGAATTGGTGGTGGTATATGGATACGGATTCGGAGCGGTGGCGGATAAGCGGTGGTGGTAGATGGCAGGGGCGATGATGATGGTGCGGCGGCGGCGTGACAACTTATGACCAGAACTCGAAACTCTAAAAGACTAGACTCTAAGACCAGCAACTAGACACGACGATGCAACCGCAAATTCAACAAAGCAAAACCCTAAAAAGATTATGCAAAGGCTCAGATTGGTTCGGATATGATGAACTAACCCTAATTTTTTTTTTGGCTTTTTCGTGGACTGTAGGTATGAAGAACAGACTCGATCTAAACTACGAAAAACTGTAAAATCTCACCGAGCAACCTGGAAATCTGATACCACTTGATAGAGGCAAAGGTGTCCCGTCTTTCGATGAGATGGTGGATTTCGCTTTGGTGGAAGTCGACTTTGACGATCCGACTACGAACGTGCGAGGACGTCGCGCCTTAGCAATCGCTAAACCAACTCCGAGAGGTTATTGACCACGCCGGAGCACGATCAACCTGACCACGAGGGTCTGTTTCCTGCGAGCAAACGAAGAACAAGCAAGAAACTAAGATTGCAATCTGGATATTGCGAATATAAGATGAAAGCTTTATTGATCAAGGTGGGGTTCTGTGACGCCTTTGTCTGGTCGTTGAACACAAACGAAGTACGCGAAGTTGCAGCTATGGCGAACTTTTAATCTAAACAAAACCCAAAGTCTAAACGATGCCCTAAGGGCTGTATGTATGGAGGAAGAGGGGGGAATTTCGTGGCCCTTGGTGGAGGAGTCCGAAATCAACCCTATCTCTTGTTTCCCCACACATACGGACTCTAAAAATAGCCTATACTTATGTATTTCGAAATTACATGGGCCTGGCCCAATAATAAGGTGACGCAGCACCTAAAATAGCCTCGGGACGAAATTTATGAAGTGGCATCTTGTATATTTCGTCCAAGGCTTCATGCACCCATTATGGTGGCTTCAAAGTCCTGAAATCATCACTTGTAACTCCGTTCTTGTTCCCCTTGCGCATGCCATCATCTCCATGCTTGTTCTTGCTCCAATGTTCATCCTTCTCCAAGCTAGGCCCTTCATTTGTAAGCAAAACAAATGTATCCAATTTAGGCAGCATCATATTCTCATGAACATTAGAATCATTACCAAGAAACGAAAGTACCTGGTAATTTAGTTGGCGTGCACGAGCTCTAGTAATTGGTCCAGTATGTATAGCAGCAGGGGCTGTGGGTGTAACAATTGTATTGATGTCCTCATCAAGTGGTATCAGATTTCCAGGTTGCTCGGTGAGATTTCCAGGTTGCTCGGTGAGATTTCCAGGGAAACAAGAACATTAGGGTTGCTTACAAATGAAGGGCCTAGCTTGGAGAAGGATGAACATTGGAGCAAGAACAAGCATGGAGATGATGGCATGCGCAAGGGAAACAAGAACGGAGTTACAAGTGATGATTTCAGGACTTTGAAGCCACCATAATGGGTGCATGAAGCCTTGGACGAAATATACAAGACGCCACTTCATAAATTTCGTCCCGAGGCTATTTTAGGTGCTGCGTCACCTTATTATTGGGCCAGGCCCATGTAATTTCGAAATACATAAGTATAGGCTATTTTTAGAGTCCGTATGTGTGGGGAAACAAGAGATAGGGTTGATTTCGGACCCCTCCACCAAGGGCCACGAAATTCCCCCCCCTCTTCCTCCATATATACAGCCCTTAGGGCATCGTTTAGACTTTGGGTTTTGTTTAGATTAAAAGTTCGCCATAGCTGCAACTTCGCGTACTTCGTTTGTGTTCAACGACCAGACAAAGGCGTCACAGAACCCCACCTTGATCAATAAAGCTTTCATCTTATATTCGCAATATCCAGATTGCAATCTCAATTTCTTGCTTGTTCTTCGTTTGCTCGCAGGAAACAGACCCTCGTGGTCAGGTTGATCGTGCTCCGGCGTGGTCAATAACCTCTCGGAGTTGGTTTAGCGATTGCTAAGGCGCGACGTCCTCGCACGTTCGTAGTCGGATCGTCAAAGTCGACTGCCACCAAAGCGATATCCATCATCTCATCGAAAGACGGGACACCTTTGCCTCTATCAAGTGGTATCAGATTTCCAGGTTGCTCGGTGAGATTTTACAGTTTTTCGTAGTTTAGATCGAGTCTGTTCTTCATACCTACAGTCCACGAAAAAGCCACAAAAAAAATTAGGGTTAGTTCATCATATCCGAACCAATCTGAGCCTTTGCATAATCTTTTTAGGGTTTTGCTTTGTTGAATTTGCGGTTGCATCGTCGGTCTAGTTGCTGGTCTTAGAGTCTAGTCTTTTAGAGTTTCGAGTTCTGGTCATAAGTTGTCATGCCGCCGCCGCACCATCATCATCGCCCCTGCCATCTACCACCACCGCTCCGAATCCGTATCCATATACCACCACCAATCCGTGTCCATATACCACCACCGATCCATATCCATATACTACCACCGCTACCACCACCGCTGCCATATACCACCACCATATATCCACCACCAATCCGACTTCCTTGCTTATTAGGTTTGTTTTCGAGATCCATCTAGTTTCCGATTCGTGTTTCCTTGCCGGAGTAGGTTTCGGAAAAAAAACGCATTTTTCGAAAACGCATTTTTCAAAAATAATTCTGGCTATCCTATTTTTAGGTGTTTCTGAGTGTTTTGAGACAGGTGCCATTATAGGAAGTTTTTTTTGACCCGTTTCCAGTTTTTGGGTCCGGGCAGTCGAAAAATAAAAAATTGGTCGAAAAAAATTTCGTGCCCATCCTGTCAGTTTGACCTAGGAAGAGTTTTGAGACAGTCGCCATTATAGTGATTTTTCGCAAAAAAAAAGCAGCGCAAAAAAGAAAGAAAAAAATAAAAAAAGAGCGAAAAAAAAAATTTCAGAGTGTGCTTTTCCCTTGTTTACGTGTCGCGCCGTGATTTTGTTGTTGTTCTAGGCTTGCGTCTCTAGCACAGTCTAGCCTAGGACCAGCACAGTACCGTCGTTGAGCGTTTATTCAACTTTGCATCTCTGAATTGATTATTGCTAACCCTTTTTGCTACCATATTATAAGCCTTCCCAGCTCCACATACATCTACATCGTGCGTTTGACTCTCCTTGGTAATCGCTCTATCCTAGCTTTGAGAGTTTTGACTACAACGGTTGCCGATCACCGCCTGTTGCTGGGTAAGCGATGAGGACATCAATACAATTGTTACACCCACAGCCCCTGCTGCTATACATACTGGACCAATTACTAGAGCTCGTGCACGCCAACTAAATTACCAGGTACTTTCGTTTCTTGGTAATGATTCTAATGTTCATGAGAATATGATGCTGGCTAAATTGGATACATTTGTTTTGCTTACAAATGAAGGGCCTAGCTTGGAGAAGGATGAACATTGGAGCAAGAACAAGCATGGAGATGATGGCATGCGCAAGGGGAACAAGAACGGAGTTACAAGTGATGATTTCAGGACTTTGAAGCCACCATAATGGGTGCATGAAGCCTTGGACGAAATATACAAGATGCCACTTCATAAATTTCGTCCCGAGGCTATTTTATGTGTTGCGTCACCTTATTATTGGGCCAGGCCCATGTAATTTCGAAATACATAAGTATAGGCTATTTTTAGAGTCCGTATGTGTGGGGAAACAAGAGATAGGGTTGATTTCGGACCCCTCCACCAAGGGCCACGAAATTCCCCCCTCTTCCTCCATATATACAGCCCTTAGGGCATCGTTTAGACTTTGGGTTTTGTTTAGATTAAAAGTTCGCCATAGCTGCAACTTCGCGTACTTCGTTTGTGTTCAACGACCAGACAAAGGCGTCACAGAACCCCACCTTGATCAATAAAGCTTTTCATCTTATATTCGCAATATCCAGATTGCAATCTCAGTTTCTTGCTTGTTCTTCGTTTGCTCGCAGGAAACAGACCCTCGTGGTCAGGTTGATCGTGCTCCGGCGTGGTCAATAACCTCTCGGAGTTGGTTTAGCGATTGCTAAGGCGCGACGTCCTCGCACGTTCGTAGTCGGATCGTCAAAGTCGACTTCCAACAAAGCGATATCCATCATCTCATCGAAAGACGGGACACCTTTGCCTCTATCAAGTGGTATCAGTTTTCAGGTTGCTCGGTGAGAATCTCCAGTTTTCCTAGATTAGATTTATTTTCTTACCTATTGTCCAACGACCAGACCAAGACCGCTTACGGATCCCCACCTTTATCAATACCTCAATACAATTGTTACACCCACAGCCCCTGCTGCTATACATACTGGACCAATTACTAGAGCCCGTGCACGCCAACTAAATTACCAGGTACTTTCGTTTCTTGGTAATGATTCTAATGTTCATGAGAATATGATGCTGCCTAAATTGGATACATTTGTTTTGCTTACAAATGAAGGGCCTAGCTTGGAGAAGGATGAACATTGGAGCAAGAACAAGCATGGAGATGATGGCATGCGCAAGGGGAACAAGAACGGAGTTACAAGTGATGATTTCAGGACTTTGAAGCCACCATAATGGGTGCATGAAGCCTTGGACGAAATATACAAGATGCCACTTCATAAATTTCGTCCCGAGGCTATTTTAGGTGCTGCGTCACCTTATTATTGGGCCAGGCCCATGTAATTTCGAAATACATAAGTATAGGCTATTTTTAGAGTCCGTATGTGTGGGGAAACAAGAGATAGGGTTGATTTCGGACTCCTCCACCAAGGGCCACGAAATTCCCCCCTCTTCCTCCATACATACAGCCCTTAGGGCATCGTTTAGACTTTGGGTTTTGTTTAGATTAAAAGTTCGCCATAGCTGCAACTTCGCGTACTTCGTTTGTGTTCAACGACCAGACAAAGGCGTCACAGAACCCCACCTTGATCAATAAAGCTTTCATCTTATATTCGCAATATCCAGATTGCAATCTTAGTTTCTTGCTTGTTCTTCGTTTGCTCGCAGGAAACAGACCCTCGTGGTCAGGTTGATCGTGCTCCGGCGTGGTCAATAACCTCTCGGAGTTGGTTTAGCGATTGCTAAGGCGCGACGTCCTCGCACGTTCGTAGTCGGATCGTCAAAGTCGACTTCCACCAAAGCGAAATCCACCATCTCATCGAAAGACGGGACACCTTTGCCTCTATCAAGTGGTATCAGATTTCCAGGTTGCTCGGTGAGATTTTACAGTTTTTCGTAGTTTAGATCGAGTCTGTTCTTCATACCTATAGTCCACGAAAAAGCCAAAAAAAAAATTAGGGTTAGTTCATCCCATCCGAACCAATCTGAGCCTTGCATAATCTTTTCTGTATTTGCTTTGTTGAATTTGCGGTTGCATCGTCGTGTTCAGTTGCTGGTCTTAGCGTCTAGCCTTTTAGAGTTTCGAGTTCTGTTCACAAGTTGTCACGCCGTCGCCGCACCATCATCATCGCCCCTGCCATCTACCACCACCGCTCCGAATCCGTCTACCTCCACGTCGCGAAGCAGACCTCCGCCGAGCAAGCCGTGTTCCTCTTGCGTTTGGCCAAACTGTTGGTGCTGCTGTTGATACTTCTGTGGCTCCTGCTGCTGATGCGGAGGAGGATGATTATGTGGGAGATTATGAGGATGAGGTTGATCAAAATCACCACTACGTGCAGCCACCAGTACCACCACCAGCAGGTCGACCTCAGGTATATATTCGTAATGGTAGGCCTGCACCACCACCTCAGGTACGCGATGATGTCCATATTCCTAAACTGAAATTGAATATTCCACCATTTGAGGGTAGATATGTTCCTGATATATATCTTACTTGGGAGTTAGAAACTGAACAACGATTTACATGTTTACAATATCCTGAGGAGAGACGAGTTGCTGCTGCTGTTTGTGCTTTCACTAGTTTTGCATGTGTATGGTGGTCTGAACATTGTAGATTATATCCTATTCCAACTACTTGGGCTGCTTTGAAAACTGCTATGCATACGCGTTGGGTTCCACCATATTATCAACGTGAATTGCTTCAAAAATTGCAGCGTTTAAGACAAGGAAAAAATTCTGTAGAAGAATATTATCAGGAATTACAAACTGGCATGATTAGATGTGGTATTGTTGAGGAGAATGAAGCTATGCTTGCACGTTTTCTGGGTGGATTAAATAGAGAGATTCAGACCATTCTAGACTATAAGGAGTATACTAATATCACTCGTTTATTCCATCTTGCTTGTAAAGCTGAACGTGAAGTGCAGGATCGACAAGCATTGGGGCGAACTAACTTTTCTGCAGGCCGACCTTCATCATGGACACCACGTGCATCTTCTACTTCAACTGCACCAGCACCTCCATCCGGTGCCACCTCCAGCCGTGATACAAGAAAACAGGCACAACCACCATTATCTGCCAAGAGCGCACCTGCGGGGCCTGCACAGCGTTCTTTTTCTTCCATGGCATCAACAGGGCACACAAGTGATATTATTTGTCGTCGTTGTAAGGGAGGAGGTCATTATGCGAGAGAATGCAAATCTCCGCGTGTGATGATTGCTACCGCGGATGGTGGATATGAGTCCGCTAGTGACTATGATGAGGAGACATTGGCTCTTATTACACGTGAAGAACATGGTGGAGATGATTCTGATCATGAGACGCAATACATGGCTCCTGAAGACGCTGACAGGTATGAATGTTTAGTTGCTCAACGTGTTTTGAGTGTGCAGGTCACACAAGCTGAGCAAAATCAGAGGCACAATTTGTTCCATACCAAGGGAGTTGTGAAGGAACGTTCTGTGCGCGTCATAATAGACGGAGGGAGCTGCAACAACTTGGCTAGCATGGAGATGGTGGAGAAGCTTTCTCTCACCACAAGACCACATCCACATCCTTACTACATCCAATGGTTCAACAACAGTGGCAAGGTTAAGGTAACACGTACTGTTCGTGTGCATTTTTGATGAGGACATCAATACAATTGTTACACCCACAGCCCCTGCTGCTATACATACTGGACCAATTACTAGAGCTCGTGCACGCCAACTAAATTACCAGGTACTTTCGTTTCTTGGTAATGATTCTAATGTTCATGAGAATATGATGCTGCCTAAATTGGATACATTTGTTTTGCTTACAAATGAAGGGCCTAGCTTGGAGAAGGATGAACATTGGAGCAAGAACAAGCATGGAGATGATGGCATGCGCAAGGGAAACAAGAACGGAGTTACAAGTGATGATTTCAGGACTTTGAAGCCACCATAATGGGTGCATGAAGCCTTGGACGAAATATACAAGATGACACTTCATAAATTTCGTCCCGAGGCTATTTTAGGTGCTGCGTCACCTTATTATTGGGCCAGGCCCATGTAATTTCGAAATACATAAGTATAGGCTATTTTTAGAGTCCGTATGTGTGGGGAAACAAGAGATAGGGTTGATTTCGGACCCCTCCACCAAGGGCCACGAAATTCCCCCCTCTTCCTCCATATATACAGCCCTTAGGGCATCGTTTAGACTTTGGGTTTTGTTTAGATTAAAAGTTCGCCATAGCTGCAACTTCGCGTACTTCGTTTGTGTTCAACGACCAGACAAAGGCGTCACAGAACGCCACCTTGATCAATAAAGCTTTCATCTTATATTCGCAATATCCAGATTGCAATCTTAGTTTCTTGCTTGTTCTTCGTTTGCTCGCAGGAAACAGACCCTCGTGGTCAGGTTGATCGTGCTCCGGCGTGGTCAATAACCTCTCGGAGTTGGTTTAGCGATTGCTAAGGCGCGACGTCCTCGCACGTTCGTAGTCGGATCGTCAAAGTCGACTTCCACCAAAGCGATATCCATCATCTCATCGAAAGACGGGACACCTCCGCCTCTATCAAGTGGTATCAGATTTCCAGGTTGCTCGGTGAGATTTTACAGTTTTTCGTAGTTTAGATCGAGTCTGTTCTTCATACCTACAGTCCACGAAAAAGCCACAAAAAAAATTAGGGTTAGTTCATCATATCCGAACCAATCTGAGCCTTTGCATAATCTTTTTAGGGTTTTGCTTTGTTGAATTTGCGGTTGCATCGTCGTGTCTAGCTGCTGGTCTTAGAGTCTAGTCTTTTAGAGTTTCGAGTTCTGGTCATAAGTTGTCACGCCGCCGCCGCACCATCATCATCGCCCCTGCCATCTACCACCACCGCTTATCCGCTACCGCTCCGAATCCGTATCCATATACCACCACCGATCCATATCCATATACTACCACCGCTACCACCACCGCTGCCACATACCACCACCATATATCCACCACCAATCCGAGTTCCTTGCATATTAGGTTTGTTTTCGAGATCCATCTAGATTCCGATTCGTGTTTCCTTGCCGGAGTAGGTTTCGGAAAAAAAAGAGTCGGGTAGCCACGCTCCGTTTAGGCCCAAAATTTTTCGAAAACGCATTTTTCGAAAAAAATTCTGGCTATCCTATTTTTAGGTGTTTCTGAGTGTTTTGAGACAGGTGCCATTATAGGAAGTTTTTTTTGACCTGTTTCCAGATTTTGGGTCCGGGCAGTCGAAAAAAAAAATTTGGTCGAAAAAATAAATTTCGTGCCCATCCTGTCAGTTTGACCTAGGAAGAGTTTTGAGACACTCGCCATTATAGTGATTTTTCGCAAAAAAAAAGCAGCGCAAAAAAAAGAGCGCAAAAAAGAAAGAGCGAAAAAAAAATTCAGAGTGTGCTTTTCCCTTGTTTACGTGCCGCGCCGTGATTTTGTTGGTGTTCTAGGCTCGCGTCTCTAGCACATTCTTGCCTAGGACCAGCACAGTACGTCGTTGAGCGTTTATTCAACTTTGCATCTCTGAATTGATTATTGCTGACCCTTTTTGCTACCATACTATAAGCCTTCCCAGCTCCACATACATCTACGTCGTGTGTTTGACTCTCCCTGGTAATCGCTCTATCCAAGCTTTGAGAGTTTTTGACTACAACGGTTGCCGATCACCGCCTGCTGCTGGGTAAGAATTTGAGATTTGCTTGACGGATTTGTGATACACCACCACCACTTCTTAGTAGTCTGTAGGATCATATTCTTGTGTGTTTCTATTGCTGCTAACCATGCCAGGATCACAAGCCGACGAGATTGACTGGGAGAACTTATCGAACAAGGAGCTTGATGATAAGTTTCAGCAAATGATGACTGAACAGGTACAAGATGTGCTGAACAATTTTGAAGAGGCCATGGAGAAGATCATTGGCCTTGAGAAGACGTTCGAAACAAAGCTCGATAACAGATTTAATGAACTGCTTGCGCGTCTTCCACCACCGGCTGCACCTGTCGCACCTCTGTAACAACAACAACTACGCCCCCTTCCGAATCAGTATGGACGAGCACAGCGTGTTCCTATTGTGCCAGGACAAAATTCTGGTGCCGCTGTTACTGCTGTTGGTGCTTCTTTGGCTCCTGCTACTGCTCCTGCTGGTACCCAGGAGGATGATGAGTATGCGGGCGATTATGAGGATGAGGTTGATCAAAATCAGATCTACGAGCAGCCACCAGCACCACCACCAGCAGGTCGACCTCAGGTATATATTCGTAATGGTAGGCCTGCACCACCACCTCAGGTACGAGAT
This sequence comes from Triticum aestivum, assembly GCF_018294505.1. Taxonomy (NCBI): domain Eukaryota; kingdom Viridiplantae; phylum Streptophyta; class Magnoliopsida; order Poales; family Poaceae; genus Triticum; species Triticum aestivum. The sequence goes on from NW_025228122.1 coordinate 186,271, forward strand.
GATGTCCATATTCCTAAACTGAAATTGAATATTCCACCATTTGAGGGTAGATATGTTCCTGATATATATCTTACATGGGAGTTAGAAACTGAACAACGATTTACATGTTTACAATATCCTGAGGAGAGACGAGTTGCTGCTGCTGTTTGTGCTTTCACTAGTTTTGCATGTGTATGGTGGTCTGAACATTGTAGATTATATCCTATTCCAACTACTTGGGCTGCTTTGAAAACTGCTATGCGTACGCGTTGGGTTCCACCATATTATCAACGTGAATTGCTTCAAAAATTGCAGCGTTTAAGACAAGGGAAAAATTCTGTTGAAGAATATAATCAGGAATTACAAACTGGCATGATTAGATGTGGTATTGTTGAGGAGAATGAAGCTATGCTTGCACGTTTTCTGGGTGGATTAAATAGAGAGATTCAGACCATTCTAGACTATAAGGAGTATACTAATATCACTCATTTATTCCATCTTGCTTGTAAAGCTGAACGTGAAGTGCAGGATCGACAAGCATTGGGGCGAACTAACTTTTCTGCAGGCCGACCTTCATCATGGACACCACGTGCATCTTCTACTTCAACTGCACTAGCACCTCCATCCGGTGCCACCTCCAGCCGTGATACAAGAAAACAGGCACAACCACCATTATCTGCCAAGAGCGCACCTGCGGGGCCTGCACAGCGTTCTTCTTCTTCCATGGCATCAACAGGGCACACAAGTGATATTATTTGTCGTCGTTGTAAGGGAGGAGGTCATTATGCGAGGGAATGCAAATCTCCGCGTGTGATGATTGCTACCGCGGATGGTGGATATGAGTCCGCTAGTGACTATGATGAGGAGACATTGGCTCTTATTACACGTGAAGAACATGGTGGAGATGATTCTGATCATGAGACGCAATACATGGCTCCTGAAGACGCTGACAGGTATGAATGTTTAGTTGCTCAACGTGTTTTGAGTGTGCAGGTCACACAAGCTGAGCAAAATCAGAGGCACAATTTGTTCCATACCAAGGGAGTTGTGAAGGAACGTTCTGTGCGCGTCATAATAGACGGAGGGAGCTACAACAACTTGGCTAGCATGGAGATGGTGGAGAAGCTTTCTCTCACCACAAGACCACATCCACATCCTTACTACATCCAATGGTTCAACAACAGCGGCAAGGTTAAGGTAACACGTACTGTTCGTGTGCATTTTAGTATCTCTACATATGCTGATTATGTTGATTGTGATGTGGTACCTATGCAAGCATGTTCCTTATTACTTGGTAGACCATGGCAATTTGATAAAAATTCTGTACACCATGGTAGAAACAATCACTATACTCTTGTTCATAAGGATAAAAATATTACTTTGCTTCCTATGACTCCTGATTCCATTTTGAAAGATGATATTAATAGAGCTAATAAAGCACAACAGGAGAAGAATAAGAGTGAAAATCAGATTGTGGCAAAAGAATTTGAGCAACAAATGAAGCCTAATAATAAACCATCTAGTGTTGCTTCTGAAATTAAATTGAAATGTGCATGTTTATTTGCCACCAAATCTGATATTGATGAGCTAGATTTCAGCAAATCTGTTTGCTATGCTTTTGTGTGCAAAGAGGCATTATTTTCATTCGAGGACGTGCCTTCCTCTTTGCCTCCTGCTGTCACTAACATTTTGCAGGAGTTCGCTGACGTTTTTCCACAAGACGTGCCACCGGGATTACCGCCTATTCGAGGGATTGAGCATCAGATTGACTTAATTCCCGGTGCTTCACTGCCAAACCGTGCACCATACCGTACCAATCCAGAGGAGACGAAGGAGATTATGCGTCAAGAACAAGAGCTTCTCGACAAAGGTTATATACGCGAATCCCTTAGTCCTTGTGCTGTTCCTATTATTCTAGTGCCGAAAAAGGATGGTACATCACGTATGTGTGTTGATTGTAGAGGCATTAATAATATTACTATTCGTTATCGTCATCCTATTCCTAGGCTAGATGATATGCTTGATGAATTGAGTGGCTCTACAATATTCTCCAAAGTTGATTTGCGTAGTGGCTACCATCAAATTCGTATGAAATTGGGAGATGAATGGAAAACAGCATTTAAAACTAAGTTTGGATTATATGAGTGGTTAGTCATGCCTTTTGGGTTAACTAATGCACCTAGTACTTTCATGAGATTAATGAACGAAGTTTTACGTGCTTTCATTGGACGATTTGTGGTAGTTTACTTTGATGACATATTGATTTATAGCAGATCTTTGGAAGAACATTTGGAACATTTACGTGCTGTTTTTATTGCTCTACGTTGATGAGGACATCAATACAATTGTTACACCCACAGCCCCTGCTGCTATACATACTGGACCAATTACTAGAGCTCGTGCACGCCAACTAAATTACCAGGTACTTTCGTTTCTTGGTAATGATTCTAATGTTCATGAGAATATGATGCTGCCTAAATTGGATACATTTGTTTTGCTTACAAATGAAGGGCCTACCTTGGAGAAGGATGAACATTGGAGCAAGAACAAGCATGGAGATGATGGCATGCGCAAGGGGAACAAGAACGGAGTTACAAGTGATGATTCCAGGACTTTGAAGCCACCATAATGGGTGCATGAAGCCTTGGACGAAATATACAAGATGCCACTTCATAAATTTCGTCCCGAGGCTATTTTAGGTGCTGCGTCACCTTATTATTGGGCCAGGCCCATGTAATTTCGAAATACATAAGTATAGGCTATTTTTAGAGTCCGTATGTGTGGGGAAACAAGAGATAGGGTTGATTTCGGATCCCTCCACCAAGGGCCACGAAATTCCCCCCCCTCTTCCTCCATATATACAGCCCTTAGGGCATCGTTTAGACTTTGGGTTTTGTTTAGATTAAAAGTTCGCCATAGCTGCAACTTCGCGTACTTCGTTTGTGTTCAACGACCAGACAAAGGCGTCACAGAACCCCACCTTGATCAATAAAGCTTTCATCTTATATTCGCAATATCCAGATTGCAATCTTAGTTTCTTGCTTGTTCTTCGTTTGCTCGCAGGAAACAGACCCTCGTGGTCAGGTTGATCGTGCTCCGGTGTGGTCAATAACCTCTCGGAGTTGGTTTAGCGATTGCTAAGGCGTGACGTCCTCGCACGTTCGTAGTCGGATCGTCAAAGTCGACTTCCACCAAAGCGATATCCATCATCTCATCGAAAGATCGGGACCCTCGCCTCTATCAAGTGGTATCAGATTTCCAGGTTGCTCGGTGAGATTTTACAGTTTTTCGTAGTTTAGATCGAGTCTGTTCTTCATACCTATAGTCCACGAAAAAGCCAAAAAAAAATTAGGGTTAGTTCATCCCATCCGAACCAATCTGAGCCTTGCATAATCTTTTCTGTATTTGCTTTGTTGAATTTGCGGTTGCATCGTCGTGTTCAGTTGCTGGTCTTAGCGTCTAGTCTTTTAGAGTTTCGAGTTCTGTTCACAAGTTGTCACGCCGTCGCCGCACCATCATCATCGCCCCTGCCATCTACCACCACCGCTCCGAATCCGTATCCATATACCACCACCAATCCGCTGCCATATACCACCACCATATATCCACCACCAATCCGAGTTCCTTGCTTATTAGGTTTGAGCAACAAATGAAGCCTAATAATAAACCATCTAGTGTTGCTTCTGAAATTAAATTGATAAGTGCATGTTTATTTGCCACCAAATCTGATATTGATGAGCTAGATTTCAGCAAATCTGTTTGCTATGCTTTTGTGTGCAAAGAGGCATTATTTTCATTCGAGGACGTGCCTTCCTCTTTGCCTCCTGCTGTCACTAACATTTTGCAGGAGTTCGCTGACGTTTTTCCACAAGACGTGCCATCGGGATTACCGCCTATTCGAGGGATTGAGCATCAGATCGACTTAATTCCCGGTGCTTCACTGCCAAACCGTGCACCATACCGTACCAATCCAGAGGAGACGAAGGAGATTATGCGTCAAGTACAAGAGCTTCTCGACAAAGGTTATATACGCGAATCCCTTAGTCCTTGTGCTGTTCCTATTATTCTAGTGCCGAAAAAGGATGGTACATCACGTATGTGTGTTGATTGTAGAGGCATTAATAATATTACTATTCGTTATCGTCATCCTATTCCTAGGCTAGATGATATGCTTGATGAATTGAGTGGCTCTACAATATTCTCCAAAGTTGATTTGCGTAGTGGCTACCATCAAATTCGTATGAAATTGGGAGATGAATGGAAAACAGCATTTAAAACTAAGTTTGGATTATATGAGTGGTTAGTCATGCCTTTTGGGTTAACTAATGCACCTAGTACTTTCATGAGATTAATGAACGAAGTTTTACGTGCTTTCATTGGACGATTTGTGGTAGTTTACTTTGATGACATATTGATTTATAGCAGATCTTTGGAAGAACATTTGGAACATTTACGTGCTGTTTTTATTGCTCTACGTGATGCACGTTTGTTTGGTAACCTTGGGAAGTGCATCTTTTGCACCGACCGAGTATCTTTTCTTGGCTATGTTGTTACTCCACAGGGAATTGAAGTTGATACAGCCAAGATTGAAGCTATTGAGAGTTGGCCGCAGCCCAAAACGGTCACACAAGTGAGGAGTTTTCTTGGCTCGCTGGATTCTATAGGCGTTTTGTGAGAGATTTCAGCACCATTGCTGCACCTCTCAATGAGCTTACAAAGAAAGACGTGCCTTTTCTTTGGGGTACCGCACAGGAAGAAGCCTTCACGGTATTGAAAGATAAGTTGACACATGCTCCTTTACTCCAACATCCTGATTTTAATAAGACTTTTGAGCTTGAATGTGATGCTAGTGGAATTGGATTAGGCGGTGTGTTATTACAAGATGGCAAACATGTTGCATACTTTTCTGAAAAATTGAGTGGGCCTAGTCTGAATTATTCTACTTATGATAAAGAATTATATGCTCTTGTTCGGACTTTAGAAACATGGCAACATTATTTATGGCCCAAAGAATTTGTTATACATTCTGATCATGAATCTTTGAAACATATTAAAAGTCAAGCTAAACTGAACCGTAGACATGCTAAATGGGTTGAATTCATTGAGACTTTTCCTTATGTCATTAAACACAAGAAGGGAAAAGAAAATGTTATTGCTGATGCATTGTCTCGCCGCTATACTATGCTTTCACAACTTGACTTCAAAATATTTGGTTTGGAAACCATCAAAGATCAATATGTGCATGATGCTGATTTTAAAGATGTAATGCAGAATTGTAAAGAAGGAAGAATGTGGAACAAGTTTGTTGTTAACGATGGATTTGTGTTTCGTGCTAACAAGCTATGCATTCCAGCTAGCTCCGTTCGTCTTTTGTTGTTGCAGGAGGCGCATGGAGGAGGATTAATGGGACACTTTGGCGTGAAGAAGACGGAGGACGTACTTGCTACACATTTCTTTTGGCCAAAGATGAGACGGGATGTTGAGTGTTTTATTGCTCGCTGCACTACATGTCAAAAAGCTAAGTCACGACTCAATCCTCATGGTTTATATATGCCTTTGCCTGTACCTAGTGTTCCTTGGGAGGATATATCTATGGACTTTGTTTTAGGTTTACCTCGAACAAAGAAGGGGAGGGATAGCATATTTGTTGTCGTGGATAGATTCTCGAAGATGGCACACTTTATACCATGTCATAAAAGCGATGATGCTGTTAATGTTGCTGATTTGTTCTTTCGTGAAATTATTCGCTTGCATGGTGTGCCAAATACTATTGTTTCATATCGTGATACTAAATTTCTTAGCCACTTTTGGAGATGTTTATGGGCTAAGTTGGGGACTAAACTGCTTTTTAGTACTACTTGTCACCCCCAAACTGATGGACAAACTGAAGTAGTCAATAGAACGTTGTCTACTATGCTTAGGGCTGTTTTGAAGAATAATAAGAAAATGTGGGAGGAATGCTTGCCTCATATTGAATTTGCTTATAATCGTTCATTGCATTCTACTACTAAGATGTGCCCTTTTGAAGTTGTGTATAGTTTCCTACCTCATGCACCTATTGATTTGTTGCCTCTTCCATCTTTGGAGAAGGTTAATTTTGATGCTAAACAACGTGCTGAATTGATTTTAAAAATGCATGAGTTAACTAAGGAAAACATTGAGCGCATGAATGCTAAATATAAACTTGCTGGAGATAAGGGTAGAAAACATGTTGTGTTTGCACCTGGAGATCTTGTTTGGTTACATTTGCGTAAGGATAGATTTCCTGATTTGCGCAAATCAAAGTTAATGCCACGTGCTGATGGTCCCTTTAAGGTGTTAGAGAAAATAAATGATAATGCACATAAACTTGAGCTGCCTGCAGATTTTGGGGTTAGTCCCACTTTTAACATTGCAGATTTGAAGCCTTATTTGGGTGAGGAAGATGAACTTCCATCGAGGACGGCTTCATTTCAAGAAGGGGAGGATGATGAGGACATCAATACAATTGTTACACCCACAGCCCCTGCTGCTATACATACTGGACCAATTACTAGAGCTCGTGCACGCCAACTAAATTACCAGGTACTTTCGTTTCTTGGTAATGATTCTAATGTTCATGAGAATATGATGCTGCCTAAATTGGATACATTTGTTTTGCTTACAAATGGAGGGCCTAGCTTGAAGAAGGATGAACATTGGAGCAAGAACAAGCATGGAGATGATGGCATGCGCAAGGGGAACAAGAACGGAGTTACAAATGATGATTTCAGGACTTTGAAGCCACCATAATGGGTGCATGAAGCCTTGGACGAAATATACAAGATGCCACTTCATAAATTTCGTCCCGAGGCTATTTTAGGTGCTGCGTCACCTTATTATTGGGCCAGGCCCATGTAATTTCGAAATACATAAGTATAGGCTATTTTTAGAGTCCGTATGTGTGGGGAAACAAGAGATAGGGTTGATTTCGGACCCCTCCACCAAGGGCCACGAAATTCCCCCCTCTTCCTCCATATATACAGTGATGAGGACATGACTACCATGGATATGAACAAAAATATTGCATATATGCATATTTGTCAGGTGATTTCTAGTGCAAACTATTCAATAATCTATTTATGTTATCCAGAACAAAAATACTTCACACACTTTTGTGTTTTGTCTAATTGCAGGTGTATGGGACATTTGTACAATCCACATATGAAGATAAGGAAGAAAGAGATGTTTATTTTCTGTCTAAAAAGTTCTCTCACGTCACTTTTGGCCCAAGAGAAGATAGAGTCCAAGTCTCTCACGTTCTGGATTCAGATTCGGACTGCACAGACACACCTGACTCAAAACGCACACAAGTTTTTCATACGGACTCTGAATTGGGTGATTCTTTTTTTGTTGGAAACTAGATTTCGTGCACTTTCCAACCCAATTGGAATCACCTTCAAATTCGTCCGGAGAGTTGAGTTGTGGACGAAACAATCTGATGCTGCAGCAGAATCCGAGTCAAACTACAAGTCCAAAGGTGTTACATCACCTCCACTTGGGCCCATTGGCCTTGTACGACCTAGATTTAGTTTTAGGTTGCCTTGGGACGTCCTCCCACCTCCTTGGCCTCCACCCCTTTGATAGAGGCAGAGGTGTCCCGTCTTTCGATGAGATGATGGATTTCGCTTTGGTCAAAGTCGACTTTGACGATCCGATGATAGAGGCAAAGGTGTCCCGTCTTTCGATGAGATGGTGGATTTCGCTTTGGTGGAAGTCGACTTTGACGATCCGACTACGAACGTGCGAGGACGTCGCGCCTTAGCAATCGCTAAACCAACTCCGAGAGGTTATTGACCACGCCGGAGCACGATCAACCTGACCACGAGGGTCTGTTTCCTGCGAGCAAACGAAGAACAAGCAAGAAACTAAGATTGCAATCTGGATATTGCGAATATAAGATGAAAGCTTTATTGATCAAGGTGGGGTTCTGTGACGCCTTTGTCTGGTCGTTGAACACAAACGAAGTACGCGAAGTTGCAGCTATGGCGAACTTTTAATCTAAACAAAACCCAAAGTCTAAACGATGCCCTAAGGGCTGTATATATGGAGGAAGAGGGGGAGAATTTCGTGGCCCTTGGTGGAGGGGTCCGAAATCAACCCTATCTCTTGTTTCCCCACACATAGGGACTCTAAAAATAGCCTATACTTATGTATTTCGAAATTACATGGGCCTGGCCCAATAATAAGGTGACGCAGCACCTAAAATAGCCTCGGGACGAAATTTATGAAGTGGCGTCTTGTATATTTCGTCCAAGGCTTCATGCACCCATTATGGTGGCTGCAAAGTCCTGAAATCATCACTTGTAACTCCGTTCTTGTTTCCCTTGCGCATGCCATCATCTCCATGCTTGTTCTTGCTCCAATGTTCATCCTTCTCCAAGCTAGGCCCTTCATTTGTAAGCAAAACAAATGTATCCAATTTAGGCAGCATCATATTCTCATGAACATTAGAATCATTACCAAGAAACGAAAGTACTTGGTAATTTAGTTGGCGTGCACGAGCTCTAGTAATTGGTCCAGTATGTATAGCAGCAGGGGCTGTGGGTGTAACAATTGTATTGATGTCCTCATCATCCTCCCCTTCTTGAAATGAAGTCGTCCTCGACAGAAGTTCATCTTCCTCACCCAAATAAGGCTTCAAATCTGCAATGTTAAAAGTGGGACTAACCCCAAAATCTGCTGGCAGCTCAAGTTTATATGCATTATCATTTATTTTCTCTAACACCTTAAAGGGACCATCAGCACGTGGCATTAACTTTGATTTGCGCAAATCAGGAAATCTATCCTTACGCAAATGTAACCAAACAAGATCTCCAGGTGCAAACACAACATGTTTTCTACCCTTATCTCCAGCAAGTTTATATTTAGCATTCATGCGCTCAATGTTTTCCTTAGTTAACTCATGCATTTTTAAAATCAATTCAGCACGTTGTTTAGCATCAAAATTAACCTTCTCCGAAGATGGAAGAGGCAACAAGTCAATAGGTGCACGAGGTAGGAAACCATACACAACTTCAAAAGGGCACATCTTAGTAGTAGAATGCAATGAACGATTATAAGCAAATTCAATATGAGGCAAGCATTCCTCCCACATTTTCTTATTATTCTTCAAAACAGCCCTAAGCATAGTAGACAACGTTCTATTGACTACTTCAGTTTGTCCATCAGTTTGGGGGTGACAAGTAGTACTAAAAAG
>NW_025228123.1:0-7989 GCF_018294505.1 Triticum aestivum
AAAAATAGCCTATACTTATGTATTTCGAAATTACATGGGCCTGGCCCAATAATAAGGTGACGCAGCACCTAAAATAGCCTCGGGACGAAATTTATGAAGTGGCGTCTTGTATATTTCGTCCAAGGCTTCATGCACCCATTATGGTGGCTTCAAAGTCCTGAAATCATCACTTGTAACTCCGTTCTTGTTTCCCTTGCGCATGCCATCATCTCCATGCTTGTTCTTGCTCCAATGTTCATCCTTCTCCAAGCTAGGCCCTTCATTTGTAAGCAAAACAAATGTATCCAATTTAGGCAGCATCATATTCTCATGAACATTAGAATCATTACCAAGAAACGAAAGTACCTGGTAATTTAGTTGGCGTGCACGAGCTCTAGTAATTGGTCCAGTATGTATAGCAGCAGGGGCTGTGGGTGTAACAATTGTATTGATGTCCTCATCAACAAATCAATAGGTGCACGAGGTAGGAAACCATACACAACTTCAAAAGGGCACATCTTAGTAGTAGAATGCAATGAACGATTATAAGCAAATTCAATATGAGGCAAGCATTCCTCTCACATTTTCTTATTATTCTTCAAAACAGCCCTAAGCATAGTAGACAACGTTCTATGGACTACTTCAGTTTGTCCATCAGTTTGGGGGTGACAAGTAGTACTAAAAAGCAGTTTAGTCCCCAACTTAGCCCATAAACATCTCCAAAAGTGGCTAAGAAATTTAGTATCACGATCTGAAACAATAGTATTTGGCACACCATGCAAGCGAATAATTTCACGAAAGAACAAATCAGCAACATTAACAACATCATCGCTTTTATGACATGGTATAAAGTGTGCCATTTTCGAGAATCTATCCACGACAACAAATATGCTATCCCTCCCCTTCTTTGTTCGAGGTAAACCTAAAACAAAGTCCATAGATATATCCTCCCAAGGAACACTAGGTACAGGCAAAGGCATATATAAACCATGAGGATTGAGTCGTGACTTAGCTTTTTGACATGTAGTGCAGCGAGCAATAAAACGCTCAACATCCCCTCTCATCTTTGGCCAAAACAAATGTGTTGATGAGGACATGACTACCTTGGATATGACCAAAAATATTGCATATATGCAATATTTTTGGTCATATCCAAGGTAGTCATGTCCTCATCAAGGCAGCCTAAAACTAAATCTAGGTCGTACAAGGCCAATGGGCCCAAGTGGAGGTGATGTAACACCTTTGGACTTGTAGTTTGACTCGGATTCTGCTGCAGCATCAGATTGTTTCGTCCACAACTCAACGCTCCGGACGAATTTGAAGGTGATTCCACTTGGGTTGGAAAGTGCACGAAATCTAGTTTCCAACAAAAAAAGAATCACCCAATTCGGAGTCCGTATGAAAAACTTGTGTGCGTTTTGAGTCAGGTATGTCTGTGCAGTCCGAATCTGAATCCAGAACGTGGGAGACTTGGACTCTATCTTCTCTTGGGCCAAAAGTGACGTGAGAGAACTTTTTGGATAGCAAATAAACATCTCTTTCTTCCTTATCTTCATATGTGGATTGTACAAATGTCCCATACACCTGCAATTAGACAAAACACAAAAGTGTGTGAAGTATTTTTGTTCTGGATAACATAAATAGATTATTGAATATTTTGCACTAGAAATCACCTGACAAATATGCATATATGCAATATTTTTGGTCATATCCAAGGTAGTCATGTCCTCATCATCCTCCCCTTCTTGAAAATAAAGCCGTCCTCGGCGTTGCTTAATCTGAAATGTGGCTAACAAAAGAGACAAGGTGTACATGTTGTATATGTATATGTCATCCATTTTTACTTTCCTTGATTTTTGCATATATGACACATGAATAGATGAGTAACTTGCATAGTTCATAAAATCTAAAGCCAAAAAATTAGCACAAGAAGTAGAAGGCATGAAAATATTGCAACTCAGTTTGCACATATAAGTGAAGCTCTTATTCATTTCAAAAGATTGACAATGTTCATCATTAAACCATCCCAACATTGGTGAATAAACCTTACTTGCATCTAATTTACATGCTACAACATGCTTAAATAAGCAAACATGCAATAAGTCATTTAACACAGAATCATCACCAAGATTAGAGGTCATATCAAAATGATTAAACATTGGTTCTTTTGCATCAATAGTTAATTCAATGGGTGCACTCAAAATTGTTGGTATTTCAGTTGTTTGATCACATGGCAAAGTCAAATTATCAACGTAGTCCTCTAAAATAGGTGGTGTGATCAAAGTAGTGGGTAGCTCATCAGATGGTGCATTCAAATTGACAAGGCATTCATCATTCTCATGTAGAGATGGAAGATCAGTACCTTTGTCATTACCTCTTATGATCAACTCAGATGATGTAGCCACTCTCGGGGGCGATGTGTCACATGGTGGAGGTGATGTAGTCCTGACAACAACGGATGTGGTTGTCATAGTATGCCTAGTAGTTGAAGGAACAATCATATCAACTCTTGGAATGTGCATCGTGCGCTTGTTCTCCTCGTGGCCAACACGTTGTTTTATTTCCTGTTCAGCTTTGCAAGCAAGATGAAACAAATGGTCCATAAGATAACACTCTTCATGAATTAGTATCTCTTGAATATCACGGTTTAATCCTCCCCAAAATCTATCCATAAAATCATCTTCACTTTCTTCTAAAGAGGAATGCAACAAGGTAGTTTGTAAATCATCATAATATTTTGTTACAGTTTCACTACCTTGTTTTAAGTGTTGCAACTTCTTAATCATGTCACGAGTATAATAAGCAGGGACGAAAGTATGTCGCATGGCAAGTTTCAAATCATCCCAAGTAGTAGGTATATAATCAGGGTGTAACCGACAATATTCACTCCACCAAACACAAGCATAACCAGTGAAAGAACCAACCGCAACCTTAACCTTTTTATGTTCATTGAAATTATGGGAAGCAAATATATTTTTTATGTCGAACTCCCATTCAATATATAAAGCAGGTTTAAAACGGCCATTAAATGGTGGTATAGATACATTAACCTGATCATGTGCATTTGGATGTTTGTGCACCTCTCGTGACGGTTCTGGTATTTGCAAAGGTGGTGGCACGTCTCCCGCGATCGACAAAGCCCATGAATTGACTCTGGATCCTGTCATAATTAGTAGAACAAGAAACAAAACCCAAAAATAATGTTCCTATAACTACTAGGATGTGGTGGTAAAACGCTCACAGTAAAGCAAATATCAATGTCTTACAAGTTCTTACCATGCAGCAGGCGGTGATCGGCAACCAGCGGTGTCAAGTAACTCCGAATATTGAGTAAAGCGATTGCCAGGGGAGCGTACGTATACACGGTGTAGAAATATGTGGAGCTGGGTTGGCTATATATGGTAGCAAAAGATTAGCAATAATCAATTCAAAGATGCAATGTTGAATAAACGCTCAACGACGGTACTGTGCTGGTCCTAGGCTAGACCGGACTAGAGACGCGAGCCTAGAACACTAATGAGGTCACAGCGTAGCACAACTAGCATCAATGAAGGATACTAAGTAGCTCTTGACAGCAAGATATAAGTGAAGATCACAACGGCAGTGAAGATAATGATGAAAAACAACTGCCAAGCAGGATATACAACAACTCTCTCCCCAACTTTCCTCTTGAAAAGTTTGAGACAATTTTCTGATAAATTCTTTCAAAGAATGCTACTAACTCAAGCTTTCCAATGCAAAAAGAATCACTCAATTCCGAGTTGATATGAGGAGTCAAAGAATTCTAAAACTGGCCTGAAAAATTGGAACAAGTTGTGTTCACGAACTTTGGAGGGCAAAAACACCTATTTAGAAGCCGATTTTGAGGTGTCAAATATTGAACTAGCTTCTGCAACTATTTAGATGCGGCTCGTCGCTATCTTCAATTTGAGTACTCACGGAGCCAAAACTGACTTCGTATGAGGAAGATACACCTGTTTTACTGAACAGTGCGCAAAACAGATTCCAATCCGAATTCAGGTACGAGATTGATTCTAGATAGATCCAATTTTTTTTCTTCTCTTTTTTTTTCTCACGCTTTTTTTTCTTTTTCTTTTCCCTCTTTTTCTTTTTTTTTCTTTCCTTTTTTCTCTCTTTTTTTTTCTTTATCTTCTTTTTCTCCCTCTTTCCAAGACAAACTAGATAAGATGCAGATTCGATCTGGCGAAGATGTGAGTGACCTCAACTATGATTATGACAATAAACAGTGCGTAGCACGTGGTGGAAATTGGTGGATGGGATGGTGGACAGCGGATGAGATAATGATGCAGCGGCTGCGTGACTAATGTGAACAGAACTCGAAACTCTAAAGGAACTAGACACTAAGACCAGCAACTCGACACGATGATGCAACCGATAATTCAACTATGCAAGCAATGAAAAGAAAATTGCAAAGGCTCAGACTGGCTTGGACCAAGGATGAATAGATCTAACTCTTTTTTTTGTGGCTTTTTCTTGGACAATAGGTAAGAAAATAAATCTAATCTAGGAAAACTGGAAATTCTCACCGAGCAACCTGAAAACTGATACCACTTGATAGAGGCGAGGGTCCCGATCTTTCGATGAGATGATAACTATCGATTTGGTGGAGACGACTTTGACGATCCGACTACAAACGTGCACGACGTTGCGCCTTAGCAATCGCTAAACCAATCTCCTGAGGTTACTGACGATGCTGGAAGCACGGTCAGCCTGACCACGAAGGTCTATTCCTGCAAGCAATCGCAGAACGAGCAAGAATATGATAAAGCAATCTGAATATTGCAAATAAATATGAAGTATTGATAATGGTGGGGATCCAGAAGCGGTCTTGGTCTGGTCGTTGGACACAAACGAAGTACACGAAGTTGCAATGGCTAACTTTTAACTAAACAAATCCCAAGTAAAAGCTACTAGATGGATCTACTTATATAGGAGCAAGGGGTGGCGGCCAAGGAGGTGGGAGGACGTCCCAAGGCAGCCTAAAACTAAATCTAGGTCGTACAAGGCCAATGGGCCCAAGTGGAGGTGATGTAACACCTTTGGACTTGTAGTTTGACTCGGATTCTGCTGCAGCATCAGATTGTTTCGTCCACAACTCAACGCTCCGGACGAATTTGAAGGTGATTCCACTTGGGTTGGAAAGTGCACGAAATCTAGTTTCCAACAAAAAAAGAATCACCCAATTCGGAGTCCGTATGAAAAACTTGTGTGCGTTTTGAGTCAGGTATGTCTGTGCAGTCCGAATCTGAATCCAGAACGTGGGAGACTTGGACTCTATCTTCTCTTGGGCCAAAAGTGACGTGAGAGAACTTTTTGGATAGCAAATAAACATCTCTTTCTTCCTTATCTTCATATGTGGATTGTACAAATGTCCCATACACCTGCAATTAGACAAAACACAAAAGTGTGTGAAGTATTTTTGTTCTGGATAACATAAATAGATTATTGAATATTTTGCACTAGAAATCACCTGACAAATATGCATATATGCAATATTTTTGGTCATATCCAAGGTAGTCATGTCCTCATCATGTGTAGCAAGTACGTCCTCCGTCTTCTTCACGCCAAAGTGTCCCATTAATCCTCCTCCATGCGCCTCCTGCAACAACAAAAGACGAACGGAGCTAGCTGGAATGCATAGCTTGTTAGCACGAAACACAAATCCATCGTTAACGACAAACTTGTTCCACATTCTTCCTTCTTTACAATTCTGCATTACATCTTTAAAATCAGCATCATGCACATATTGATCTTTGATGGTCCCCAAACCAAATATTTTGAAGTCAAGTTGTGAAAGCATAGTATAGCGACGAGACAATGCATCAGCAATAACATTTTCTTTTCCCTTCTTGTGTTTAATGACATAAGGGAAAGTCTCAATAAATTCAACCCATTTAGCATGTCTACGATTCAGTTTAGCTTGACTTTTAATATGTTTCAAAGATTCATGATCAGAATGTATAACAAATTCTTTGGGCCATAAATAATGTTGCCATGTTTCTAAAGTCCGAACAAGAGCATATAATTCTTTATCATAAGTAGAATAATTCAGACTAGGCCCACTCAATTTTTCAGAAAAGTATGCAACAGGTTTGCCATTTCGTAATAACATACCTCCTAATCCAATTCCACTAGAATCACATTCAATGATGAGGACATCAATACAATTGTTACACCCACAACCCCTGCTGCTATACATACTGGACCAATTACTAGAGCTCGTGCACGCCAACTAAATTACCAGGTACTTTTGTTTCTTGGTAATGATTCTAATGTTCATGAGAATATGATGTTGCCTAAATTGGATACATTTGTTTTGCTTACAAATGAAGAGCCTAGCTTGGAGAAGGATGAACATTGGAGCAAGAACAAGCATGGAGATGATGGCATGCGCAAGGGGAACAAGAACGGAGTTACAAGTGATGATTTCAGGACTTTGAAGCCACCATAATGGGTGCATGAAGCCTTGGACGAAATATACAAGATGCCACTTCATAAATTTCGTCCCGAGGCTATTTTAGGTGCTGCGTCACCTTATTATTGGGCCAGGCCCATGTAATTTCAAAATACATATGTATAGGCTATTTTTAGAGTCCGTATGTGTGGGGAAACAAGAGATAGGATTGATTTCGGACCCCTCCACCAAGGGCCACGAAATTCCCCCCTGTTCCTCCATATATACAGCCCTTAGGGCATCGTTTAGACTTTGGGTTTTGTTTAGATTAAAAGTTCGCCATAGCTGCAACTTCGCGTACTTCGTTTGTGTTCAACGACCAGACAAAGGCGTCACAGAACCCCACCTTGATCAATAAAGCTTTCATCTTATATTCGCAATATCCAGATTGCAATCTTAGTTTCTTGCTTGTTCTTCGTTTGCTCGCAGGAAACAGACCCTCGTGGTCAGGTTGATCGTGCTCCGGCGTGGTCAATAACCTCTCGGAGTTGGTTTAGCGATTGCTAAGGCGCGACGTCCTCGCACGTTCGTAGTCGGATCGTCAAAGTCGACTTCCACCAAAGTGATATCCATCATCTCATCGAAAGACGGGACACCTTTGCCTCTATCAAGTGGTATCAGATTTCCAGGTTGCTCGGTGAGATTTTACAGTTTTTCGTAGTTTAGATCGAGTCTGTTCTTCATACCTACAGTCCACGAAAAAGCCACAAAAAAATTTAGGGTTAGTTCATCATATCCGAACCAATCTGAGCCTTTGCATAATCTTTTTAGGGTTTTGCTTTGTTGAATTTGCGGTTGCATCGTCGGTCTAGTTGCTGGTTTTAGAGTCTAGTCTTTTAGAGTTTCGAGTTCTGGTCATAAGTTGTCATGCCGCCGCCGCACCATCATCATCGCCCCTGCCATCTACCACCACCGCTCCGAATCCGTATCCATATACCACCACCAATCCGTGTCCATATACCACCACCGATCCATATCCATATACTACCACCGCTACCACCACCGCTGCCATATACCACCACCATATATCTACCAGCAATCCGAGTTCCTTGCTTATTAGGTTTGTTTCCGAGATCCATCTAGTTTCCGATTCGTGTTTCCTTGCCGGAGTAGGTTTCGAAAAAAAAACGCATTTTTCCTTGCCGGAGTCGGGTAGCCACGCTCCGTTTAGGCCCAAAATTTTTCGAAAACGCATTTTTTGAAAAAATTTCTGGCTATCCTATTTTTAGGTGTTTCTGAGTGTTTTGAGACAGGTGCCATTATAGGAAGTTTTTTTTGACCCGTTTCTAATTTTTGGGTCCGGGCAGTCGAAAAAAAAAATGGTCGAAAAAAAAATTTCGTGCCCATCCTGTCAGTTTGACCTAGGAAGAGTTTTGAGACACTCGCCATTATAGTGATTTTTTGCAAAAAAAAAAGCAGCGCAAAAAAAAAGAGCGAATTTTTTTTTCAGAGTGTGCTTTTCCCTTGTTTACGTGCCGCGCCGTGATTTTGTTGGTGTTCTAGGCTCGCGTCTCTAGCACAGTCTAGCCTAGGAC